>NW_018128130.1:779022-781679 GCF_001952655.1 Monopterus albus
GTAATAGTTATTAGACTCTCACGGGTTTTGTAGATGTCCCGCATAGTGTCTTCGGCAATTTTTACATGCCTCCCCACGGCCACTTTAATCGCGTCCACATCTCGCTGGATAAACTACAAACTCGTTTTTATCTCCTGCATTTCTTTGGTCATGTCGTCGAGTCTCTTGTTATTTGTCTCCATAATTTGTTTCACAAAGCCTTGGAAACTTTCATGCTGTTGGCACATAAGCGCAGTGAACATCAGCTTCTGCTGATTCAACATCTCAGCTACTTGCGCCGCTGAAATAGAATCTTCTTCAGCCTCAACATCCTCGCTCGCTTCGGATTTATTAGCTCTTTTCCCTCTTGGAGGCATTTTAGTAGTTGTAGAATTTATTCAAAGACTTGACAATGTAGAAGATGTGAAAAATCGTAGAACAGACAAGAGGAGCAGTAAAGACGTCTGCTCTTGCTTGCAACCCGGAAAAACCCCCGGTGTCAAGTCAAACAGACAATGCACAGGCACCTTCCCCACAGTTGTGGTCTTAAGTGATCTTGAACTAATCCAGAAACCGCTTTATCTGAGACAGAGTAAAAATTTGGTTGATTCTGAGACGAGACCAAAACCGTCAAAAAGTGGTCTGGTGTTGAGACCAGGACCGATCATTAGCACTACAACACTAGTAATAGAGGGTAAAATTTATGGTGGCAGAGGCCTTGAGTCTCTGTTACTATATAACCATTATGTTAAGTGCACAATATACTCTAAATCTTATCACGTAGCCCGTAGGGTACTGAATGTGATAATATGAGCACAATAACTATAGTTATGCCTGCTAAGAGTCGGCTGGCTCATTATGGGGTCATCATATATCTGAAAACATCAGAGCAGATTTCTGAACTGGCATTACTCGGATGAACTGACCACATATTTGAAAACTAGACTATTTTTCTCTCTTGAACATTTATCAAAACTTAATCGAGTGGCATAATAAGAGTCGTAGAACAAAAAACAGCAGCTCTGAGCCTGCCCTGCCGCCGCCGTTAGGACTGAGTAGTGGAGCTCGGCCCTACCGGAGAAATGTCCATTGCTTCCATACTGTGTAATCACATACTGCACATATGGGGGCGACTGTGGTTCGGTGGGTAGAGCAGTCGTCGCCTAACCATAGGGTCGGAGGTTTGAATCACGGTGCCTGCAGTCCACGTGTTGAAGTGTCCTTGGGCAAGACACTGAACCCCCAATATCGTTAGAGCCATTGGTTGAGGTGGTGCTGCAGATGGCTGCTTTGGTTCTGTACCAGAAACAAATTCCTTGTGTGCAACATACTTGGCCAATAAAGGCGATTATCCTGATATTTTTGCCGTTCTAAGAATTTGGGCATATTACTTGTCTTGCCTTACTTTTGCCTACTACGTAGTAGGCAATTTTAGACACTGTTAGAATTGCTCACCCACGGGGAGGCGAGTGAGCGAATAAAGAACGGACCCAGATGGCTGACTTCGGTGCAAGAGGATTTAATGGGTGCTATACAGTATACTTTCTTTCTTCTATACAGTATATAGAAGTGCAGCAGGTGTAACAGAGAAGGGAAAATATAGTCTATGCAACCTGGTGCCAACCAGCACGGTGACAGTCAATCTGGGGTATGAGAGTCAATGGGCCGAGCTGCGGAAACAAGAAAAGGTCACTCACTGGCTGGTCGGTGGAGGTGGAAACAGGTTGAGGAGACGCAGTTGTTGACGGTGAAGGACTGTGCATCGACCTGGGCTGGTGGAGGCTGGAAGTGCGGTGAGGAGTATGGTCCGGGGAAGGCTGCTCGTGGCGGCGGTGATAGGAGGAACATGATGCCAGGACGAGGAAACGGGAGGTAGGCAGGTAAAACCCAAAAAACACACTAAAGGGATATTATAGTTTAAAAAAAAACGGGCAAGAGAGTAGCGACGAACTTGCAATTGAAAGGTATGTGAGCTGAGTTTAAATAGAGTGAAAGACTAAGTGAATGCAGCTGGTACTGATTAAGAAATGTGTGCAAAGTGGAGTGAAGAGAGACAGACGAAGAAAGAAAGGGAGACCAAAGAGGCAGGTGCAGCCGACAAAACCTGACAGACACACCCTTACTTTACCATAATCTAGGCCTAATCTCAGCCTAAACACAAACGAAGACATCACCCTAAAATGCGGGAAGGCCGGCTCCTCATAATCCGAGTGTGTAAACACATTTTGGTCCCCACAATGTGAGTAATATCAGGTGTGCACTCTCTCTCTCTCACATAGGCACATTTGTTTTCACTCCCCAAGGAGTCTTTTCATTGACTTGCATCATTTAATCATAACCACCACACTAACCCAACCCCATAGTAAACCTCAAATAAATTCACCCCGTGGCCCCCACATGGAGGGTTGAGTCCTCACAGTGTGAGTGTGTAAACAGGCTCCAGTCCCCACAGTGTGAATAATGCCAAGTGCTAGTGCACATGCGCACACACAGTCATGTTTTACTATAGTTGTGAGGACATTCATTGACATAATGAAGTCCTTAATCCATGACCTAACCTTATGGAGCCTATGGCTGCTCATTTTGTTCATTTACAGCCATTTAATGTTTAATCTTGGGTATCTCTAGATTAGCTTTGCATCCCTCATAACTCTAAATTGTCCATAATTATTTGAGAA
>NW_018128130.1:781738-802492 GCF_001952655.1 Monopterus albus
GAAGGTGCACAACCCCTGCTGCCGGTGTTGTGTTAAAACCTTTCCTTATCGAGATGTGTTTCCCCTAACCTGAATCCTAACATTATCCTAACTACAACCAGTGAGGGGGGTGTTTTGAACAGGGGAAACACATCTCGACACACAAGACTGGTCAGGAAGCCAGGACAACACATGAACAAAAAAAAAACAGACACATAAGATACATTTTTGACAATGACAATACTTCAAATCCTATCTGAAATGTTTGAGCCAGAATATGTAAGTGGACAGCACGACAAACCACAACGGCATTAATTAATTTGAATTCCTCCTCCATAGATGGTATATGTACCAATGAAAAGAGATGTGTAACACTCTAAAGAAGGCGGGTAACTGAGAAAGCAGAACTTTTAACTGGCATAATGCAGACATAGTAACTTCTCTAGCCTTACAACAATTCTCTCTAATCTTACACAAACAAGGCATTAACAGACATGCAATGTGTTTTTTTTTTCCTTTTTAAACTTACTGTTAAGTCCCACTGAGTAGTGAATACATAGCTCCCTTTCAAGAAGCTTAAGGTCAGTAAGTCCAACCGGTGGTCACTGTGTGACATTACTTTCAACAGGTAGCGTAGCAGCGACAGTAACATCATGGATCATTAGGATCCTCTCCTTAACCGGCAGCACAGTACATGCGGCATACACACACGGGTGTGTGTGTGTGTATGTGTGTATGTATGTGTGTATGTATGTATGTGTGTATGTATGTGTGTGTGTGTATGTGTGTGTGTATGTATGTGTGTGTGTGTGTATGTATGTGTGTGTATGTATGTATGTGTGTGTATGTATGTGTGTATGTATGTGTGTGTGTACGTATGTATGTACGTGTGTGTATGTATGTATGTACGTATGTATGTGCGTGTGTGTATGTATGTATGTACGTACGTACGTATGTATGTATGTATGTATGTATGTATGTATGTATAGTTCACGACGGGCCCGGGTCAGGCAGACCCCGTATGACAACTGTTCGAGAGGACCGTTTGTTGCTTCAGCAGTCCAAGGTCAGCCCTTTTTCAACGGCAGCAGAGCTACATAAAAACTGGTCACCACAAACCCCTGTATCTACAAGAACAGTTTGTCGAATTCTCTCACGCAGTGGTCTCAATGGCCGAACTAGTGCTCAGAAACCAGCATTAAACATTAGACAACTAAAAAATCGTGTTGCATTTGCCAAGGCCCACAGCTTGCAGGAAGGATGGACAGTGGAAAAGTGGCAGAAGGTTTTTCAATGAATTATCTATTTAACTGCATCCCAATTGTCGCAAATACTGCAGAATACCTATTGGAACCCGCATGCACCCAAGATTCACACAGAAAACAGTCAAGTTCGGTGGAGGTAAAATCATGGTTTGGGGTTACATTCAGTATGGGGGCGTGCAAGAGATCTGCAGAGTGGATGGCAACATCAACAGCCTGACGTATCAAGACATTCTTGCTGCCCATTACATTCCAAAGCACAAGAGAGGGAAAATTCTTCAGCCGGATGGCTTCGTCAGCAGGATGGCGCTCCTTCTCATACTTCAGCCTCCACATCAAAGTTCCTGAAAGCAAAAAAGGTCAAGGTGCTCCAGGATTGGCCAGCCCAGTCACCAGACATGAACATTGCACATACAGTATCTGGGGTAAGATGGAGGAGGCACTGAAGATGAAACCAAAGAATCTTGATGAACTCTGGGAGTCCTGCAAGAATGCTTTCTTTGCCATTCCAGATGACTTCATTAATAAGTTATTTGAGTCATTGCAGAGACGTATGGATGCAGTCCTCCAAGCTCATGGGAGTCATACACAATATTAATTCTTTTTCCACAGCACCATGACTATGTTCTATACCGTACATTATTTTGTTATGCGACAAGACTTTTGTCTAAGCACAGTCTGACCTTTCTGTCCTAATTAAAAATCAAGGAATGATAAGATTTTATTTTGGTAAAATAAGCATAACCTAGAGGCCTTTGCCTTTCACACAATGCAAGAAAAGATGTACACACTTTACCTCCTGGCATGCGATTGCCATGAAAACAACATAAAGTAGGTGTGTGTGGTGCAACATGTCCCCAAGTAAGGACGTGTGGAGGGTCACACACAACTACCCTTTGGTCTGCATGTGTGTTTCATACACACAAGCAGTTTAGAATTTCATCAGCAGATTACACGAGTTTGCTGCCAAGGTTGATTGAATACAGGTTACCTGCCTGTGTGGAAGGTTGGATTTACACTCTTGTTAGAAAAACTGTGCATCTATGCCAGTGAATGGTTCCAGTCTGCTCATTTAATTTCTGTGTAAACAAAGGAAATAAAACATTTTTGAAGTCAGATTTGCACGTGTCTCGTATGTCCAACAGATCTGGTATTTGGACAGGTGATTTCTGTTTTTACAGCCAGATCAGATTCTCATAGACTTTGTAGAGAAAAGTAGGACTAAGATAAAAAGAGCAGCCTGCAGCAGCTGTGTGAGGCTGCACCTAAACTAAATGCTAACATCAGCATGCTAACATGCTCACAATGACCATGTCAACACAATGATGATTAGCAGGTATTAATGAAAAGTAAACAACCTCCTCATGTGAAAAAGCTCTGACAAACAGGATACATGTGTATTTAAAGATGAGATATCTTTACTTTTCAACAAATACATTCTCTATTCAAGTAGCCTCTAGTAAATTTTGTCAAATGTAACTAGTTTTCAGTCTGTTACAAACCCCCTGGGACTCCCTTAGGCACAGCTGGAGGTCACTGACCCCTTCTTCAGGACTGCAGCACCTGAGCTCATGTTCATCTGGGAGGTTTTTTGTTCATTAATTATTATTATTTTCAGGAGGGGTTCACTGAACACAAAGTGAGTGCACCTAAAGGCCGGTCAGTGATACTGACAGATATGACAAATGGACCAAACCAGCTGGAATTATTTTCATCCTTCATATTCACGGTCCTCAGACAGTAAGGACTATCCCACTATTTTCAAAAGTAGAAAGCACTTGTGTTTCCATGGAAAGTGCTGATGAGGCCTAAGGTGAAAGCACACTGGTCAGAGGATAGAAGGAGAAAAGAGATATTGGACAATCATGAGGGCCAATCAATGTTTATCCTCCAGCTCTCTCTGGCCTACATTCCCAGTTAAAAGCCAATAGGCTTTTCATTTCCTCCTTTCCATTACCATAGGGTAAACACAAACCTAGCAAGGAATTTCCTGTTATTCCATACGGAGACAGTTAGCATTTGCTAACATAGCAGATTGCTTGGGTTTCAGCTAAAATGTCCAGAGATGGCGGCTGTGTTTGCACAACATTCATTTCACACTACCACAGCTGTACCCTTGAACTGTAGCTGAGTGTAATTTGCTGCACATTGTGGCTGTCTGGGAGGGATGGAACTGTTACTGCAGGTTGAGTTGAAGCTGTCTGCAAGGCCTCTTCTGCTCCAAAGTCTGTCAGAGAACCCGCCTGCCAGAAACCTGAAACTGAAGGAGGAATTTGTCAATTACTTAATTGAATAACAAAACCTGCCTTAGTCTCCCTTAACATGTCAGCCTCCATTGGGCTGATAAAAGAAGCACTGCATGATTTCACAAATATTGTCAGTATACTACTCAGCTTGTCTTCTGTGACTCAAGGGGCTTTGTCAAGTCCGCAAAAACAACCCTGATGGTATCACGGATGTCATCAGGCGTATCTCAATTTGGGCTTTGGGCTAAGACACAAGGAAGCGACGACCCATATAAAGCAAGGACACATGAGAACATCCTCCACTAAAGATTTTTATGGACTGACACACCCCTTTATCAGAAGTCAGTCGGTGACTGCACACTTCAGATGATCGGAGGAAAGACATCTCATGTAGTTTATATTAAAATGCGTTACCAGTAGTCATCTCAAAATGAGTTGAGCTCTACTGGTCTGTCTTCAGCACGCCACATGTAACAAAGCAAACAGCAGTCCATCCTCATTTAACTGAAATATTTATTCTAGTAAATGGTACAGACTATGTACAGAGGTTCACTGTTCAAAATAAACCAGCATCTGTTCTCTGTAGGCAGCCCTCCTAATGGTTTCTTATCAAGTTGACATTTTCTTCTTCAGCTTCATCTTTTATAAGACAAATATAACAGACATACACATTGAATGCATTTTACGCAGTGAACACAGCTCAGATTATGTTGCCTACATGGAAAGAACGGCAGCTGAGGAAGGCAGAAAAGAAACCCAACACGCTTCAGAGAAGAAAACTGAAGGTGAGCAAAGAATGAACATGTCTTGCTTCTTACTGTTAAGCGTCATCATTTCAGTAAAAACAGAACTGAATGGCTTCATACTAAAACAATATCCACCATTTTGAAAGAGAAATAAAGCAAACATTAAAACAAAAGAATTGTTAAGTTGTAAATCTTAATATTTTTAGCTGTCAACATTTCTTTTAACCTCTAACACTGCTGCTTATTTAAAAATAGAGTTAAAAACATTGGGTTACCTTTTCCTGTCCACAAAATAGATTAAAAAAACAACTAATAAGCATTTTGATATGAAAGGTTGGTAGATTCTGCAGCTAGTGGAATGAAATCAGAGGGTGAAGTTCTTCTACAGACTCAGTGCATAAATAAACATAAAGAAAACATATGCTACATATCAGACTGGCTTCACATAATACACAAAACAATAAAAACAAACATTATCTATTGCACAATGGAGGTATGTGATGACAAATACAGGATGAGTGACTGTACCGGTCAGGAACTCACAAATCTAAACAGTACACAGCAGACGGGCTGAGGTCAGAGGGAGGTGAACAGAAAAAAACGTAGATGGAGAGTCATGATTCATATTTTGATACTGGCCAGTCAACGGACAGGACCAAATGGTCAGACATATGGTCAGAGTTATAATACTGTAAGCTGCTCTTTGATCAAATTGTTCTGGATTTCAGCGTACTAATTTAACATTTCAGAACTTTTGTTTTTGTTAAAATTTGATTTGGTTAAAAGAAAAACTGATTCCAGTAATGTTTTAGTATCTGCACTGAAACTCAGGTACTGTATTGGCACTAGAATTTAAACAAGTTCAAAATGACACCCGGGCCAGTTCCAAGTGTGTCGGCGTGACCACATAAAGCTTTTCCTTCTAATCTTGGGGATGTGTTGAAAACCCCCAGAAAAGCACTTAAGACACTCAGTACACCTCTGCTTTCTGGATGTTTCTCTGTGAGACGATATTACACCGGAACACTTGGAACAATGTGAATATTAGTCTGCTGCTCAAGGTGCCTGTAACATTGTAGTGAACACGTTTGTTGTCAGTTAACTATAAATGACTTAGTTTACTATGGAAAGCTATTGGTAACAAACAGTCAACAGCTAGCAACAAGCTAGCCTGTTAGCTGATGTTATGAAGTTCCTCATATAGTAACATTTTTCACTACAGTGTGACAGGACCACAGCAAAGATTCCAAATGTCAGTATGTTTAACGGCTCAGTGGAAGCTGTGAACAGCGTAGAGGGAGAATATGACTGTATGAGGGCATCTTTCATAAAGATGTAAACAAGTAAACAAGACAAATCTGGCAGAATCAGTAACTGCACATTATCTTGAGCATTTCCATCTAATCTGGGTGAGTTCACACTACCAGGAATTTCAGCATTTCTTTTCCCACAGAAAGGCAGATCCACACAGGTACAGCATCATTTTTAGAAATGCTAATGACCTCAGTACTGTCATCTTGCTCAATGTGGTGACTGGTAAAGAAGATATAAACAAACAACATGAGGTCACCTTGTTGTACCAGTCAGTGCAAAGCCTTCTTCAGAAGTTTCATACTATCTCAGTAGTTACATAATATTTTCCTCATAATGTGCTCATCCAATTACAGGATTAACAAGTATTTTGTTTGTCCTGGAGTTCCACTTGCTCATTAGCACAGACCTAGCCCTGATCTTGGGCCATTGGATTACACAGCACAGTCCTGGAAGGATACCCGATGGACCCCAGACATTTTGATTAATCAGGTGTTCATTAAATTTGTTACGAGACGACAGTTGCATGGTAAATGAGCAGAACACCAGAAATCAGGTACTGTTGATATAGAATAAGAGAAAACAGGATTAACTTCAACAGATAAGTTACTTCATTTGAGAACAACACAACCCATGTAAAATCTAATCATGATGCAGGACTGTATCCTTGCTGCTGCCACTGGTGGCCAGAGGCTGTACCTATATACATATACACACATATATACATATAAACACACATGTATATTTTATACTGTATATGTAAGTTTCATGTTTCTCGTACCTGCCTTTCTGTTTGAGCAGCTGATAAAGAGCATGTTCAAAGTTCTCCCTGTAACAAATTTCATGAACATGAGCGTTACTGTAATGTTCAAGATCTATCAGAGACATCCAGCACTGTATTCCTGTATGTGACCTTCCTGAGACCAAGTGACTGCTAGTGGTTACAAGTGGTCTCAGTAATGGACACTAACCATGTAAACAAGCTTTGCTCTAACCAAGTGTTAGACTGTTGTTCTCCCCCATGATTATCAGTTACCTCAATGAAAAATAAGAAACTCAATATCTCATCCCTTAAAATCAACAGTGCAAACATAGGGCATGCCCGCGATAAAACACAGTGGTCATGGACACATATAGGACACAAACTCAAAACACCACATCGCGTTTGAAATTATAAACGGGGCTCCGAGTGACACAGTCTACAGAAGAACATGTGCCGTTTAAAATACAGAAAACTCCAGAGTCAAGTTCAGTCCGTCTCACTCAAACATCAGTCGCCACTTCAAGTAATGGGATGACTCAGGGAACAATAAGACGAGTGGTTACATCCATGTTGGAAAATCAAAATACGACACATCAGAAATATTTTTTTCATGATTCTAGTTTCCAGCCGATTGACAACTGATACCAGCAAGTTCCAAACCTTTCAAAATGCTCTGCAGCTTGTGCTTGCTGGTCTGTACAGCACTGGAGTGACTAAAACCAAAGTACAACGGCAGCACAAAACAACTCCATTAATTTGCACTTTGAAAACTGTAACAAGTCAAAATAATAAAATAATAACCAGCTTATTAAATAAAAACTGGATTAAAATCCTTGCTCTCTACAGAGGAAAAAAAAGTAGAAAAATGATTTGTTGAATGTGGCATCACAGCTTCAGAGCAGAACTATCAAGAAGAGGCATAGTTAGCTCTACTGAACTATGTTCACCGGACAGAGGGAGAGAGAGTACTGTAGGTCGGCACAGAAAACCCACCACAGTAACTTGCCAGGTTTCTGTCACATTAGAGGGAACCAGTGTAACGGATCCTTAACAGCTCCTTTTTAATGCAGCTGAAGAGCAGTAAGCTTTTTCTTTCCTCCCATAATGTGACAAGAGTGAACACATCCGACTAATGTTGATCAAAAGATTTGTTTTTCACACAGGAGGAGTCAGTACACCAGAGGAGAGGAGAGACTATCACACCTGAAAGAGAGAAGCAGGACTAGCTAGGTCTGATTAACGTCCATAGGAGTTCCCTGGAGAAGAAGCAGAGCCTGGCTGACCATCCCATTTCTCCCACTCTGTGAGCATCTCATCCAGAGAAAATAGTATCTATTTAATTTCTGTACAACCAGGACAGAATTCACAAATCAGAGGGAAACAGTTAACCTGAACTCTGAACTGAAAATTCTCAGTGCTGAGGATCCACTCTCCTCTATACACCACTCTATCAAGAAATACTTATATAACACCGCATTCTGCAGCAAAACAACTCTACACTGAATACTAACTGCCACATCTATATGGTACCACCAGTACTCCAATAATATATCCATACCAACCCCATAGATCAGGTAGAACATTCCCTATAAGAAAACCCTCGGCAGTTTGAATGAAGATGATATTTTTCAGGTTTTTTATCTTTATCTCTGCTTGTTACAACTGAAACAACAGTTCTTTTAACATAGCAGTCTTACCATTCTCCCATATTCTGAGTTAAGCTGGAGAAGAAGAAAACATACACTGAAATGCAAACTGTCAAGGTGTTGTGTCAGGAATGGTCTTACGAGTCCAGTGAATGGATCCCTCTCAGTACTGCCACTATCGTACATCCATTTGTTTCCAACAGCCCCTCTTGCTGCCGGTGCCTCTCTCCCTCCTGCTCTCCTTCAGCCTTCACTCCTCTTATGTCAGCAACAGAGCTTTGCAGTGACAAGGTCTAAGCCTACAGTTTTACTGTCTTGTTTTATAACGCAGGGTCGGAGTCCAGTCTTGTATAAAGTTCTGTTTCCTTCGGCTCCGAGTCATTGAGTTTAAGGGAGTGCAAAAAATGAAGGCGCACGTCCCGTGTGTGTGTGTGTGTGTGTGTGTTGGTATGACAGCTCAAAAGCTAGTCCAGTGATATGCTTTGTGTGTCAACATGTATATGTCAGTCATGTTTTCCTGCATGTTATTCTGTCTACACACAGTGTGTGTGTGTGTGTGTGTGTCTGGTGACTGGCTGAGGTCATGCGTTGGACATCTCGGCCTTGCTGAGGGCAATGGCCAGCTCAAGGTCTTCCTGCTCTTGCTGTCTGAGCCTTTTCAGTCGCTCACGCTCTGCTCGCTCACTCTCCCGCTTAGCCCACTCCAACTGCTGAGCTTCATTCCCAAACTGGAGAGAGGGAGGGAGAGAGAGAGAGAGAGAAAGAAAGAGAGAGAGAGAGAGAGTCAGGTGGTACAACTTAATTTACAGTTGAATGAGCTAAACTGACATCCTTTAACTTGATCACAATGTTTACAATATATAAATAAAACTGTGTTCCTTATTTTAAGTGTTTGTTTATACTGTATAAAGTGTTTTTAGATCAAAGTATAAAAAAATAATGGATTTTTCAGACTGTCAAATGTTGATTTAGCTATACGCACCGTTTTCACAAATCCAGTGTAGGTAGGTCTATACCCTTCCCTTGGCATCATTAATGACAATGGACACTCCCACTTCTCACTGATCAAACCAACACTGGAAATCACTTAAAACGTTTTTCTCATTTGTGGTCCTGAGGTGGAATAACAAAACTGACAATAAATGCAGATGCTGAACGTTGAATGTAAACAAAACTATCCCTCACAAAAAATCAAATGAAAAAATGAAATAAATGAAAAATCATTATATTAAGACAATCCGGATCCAAGAAGAGGCCCAGTTAGCCGTGTTGAACTATATGCACTGGACAGAGGGAGAGAGAGTACTGTAGGTCACCACCATATGACTCAGGTTTAAAAACACCTCACCTGAAAAAATGAAACTATCCCTCAAATGAAAATAAACGTTTGGCAGAAAAATTTGCCATTGCCCTTAAAATAAGGTCAGCGGAAAACCGAGTTAAAAAGTGTGAAAGCTAATGTGCGGGCCATCAGTGGGCCATAGCAGCACACATACAATTGTTCCAGGGTAACATGGGTCAAGCATTAACAGTGGGAGTCTTTGTCCTTTCCCCACAGTGGTTGCAGAATCTGTTGGGAATGTGGCATAAAATAATTTCAGCTCAGCACCGCTGCAGGCAGCTACAACTGATGTATGCTTCCTGACTCCATGATGGTTATTTTTTGGTTCAGCAAGGTGTACACTGTAATCACTTTTTCAGAAGAGCTTTTTTATTTGAAGCATAGTCTGTTTTTTAAATCAGCATCTGCATTTATTTTCTAATGGACCATACTGCGTCTCAGAGTCACTGTAGAATTCCACGGTGAATTGTATGGATTCTGATTACTATGAAGAAATAATAAGCAGTAACAAAATAATCTGAAGAAATTAAAGACCTAAAAGTACATGAGCAGTTATTCATAGTTTCATTTAAAATGGTCCATACAAACAAAGTGACAGGTAAAAAGCAGTACCCGCCATTGAAATGTCACCTGGAAAAGTGGGGATGTGAGAAATACTGCTGTAACACGAATGCAACATGCATCCTTTTTGCTTCTCACTTACAGCTATTGATCATTTTGGTCATAAGAATGGCATTTCTGTCATTCTAATTCACAAAGTAAAGAAATTTCCTTTTACAGCAACATACAATGGAAGATTTATCATTAACAAATGCTTCAAAATACACCTAAAATGTCCTCACGGTTATTAAGTAGAATACGTTAATAACACTGCCAAATTGTCATTTTATGTGAATTTCAATGTGTGTTCAATCTCTTACCTTGACTTTCTCAGGTCCTGTCGGAGGTGGATTACAGAACAGAGAAGTTATGAACCACAAATCCCTGAACTCAGTAGGTCTAGGCCAGTTTACAAGCCATCACACCACAGCACACAGCCACTGTAAAGGGATACCTGCAGAGTTTCTGTTGGGTCCCCTGGCAACGCCATCTTTATCACTGTATTTGTTTGTTAGCACTTTTTAGTGAGCGCAAGTATTCTGATAGCTTCACATTATGGACTAGTTCGAGTTTATTTAAGTAAATCATGAATGTTTACAATGAGCTACTTAGGCTGAAGTAGACACCTGTTGCCAATAAGTGCCACAGATGAGACAAATACACAGGTGAAACAGAACTGTCAGTGAATCCCTCCAAGTAGAAGCAAGCAAGCGTGAGAACAAAAGGAAACAGCAGCTGAACATGACATCAAGAGATGTGACATTCAGAGAGTAAGAGAGAAACTGGGCAAGTGTGAGTGATGATATGTTACACTGTGATATGAATCAAACATTTAGGCACAAGTGAGGATCCCTAGCAAGTCTGTCCATACAAGAACAAGTGTTGTTTTCAACCAGGGACTGGTTTTCCTTACTTACTGCACAACTGTAACATAGATCAAAATATTATTTCATCATAGATATTCAAAGATATGTTACTTATAATGGGACTGTTGTTGGTCTGTGAAGTATCAATGAAGGAAAAACATTCAATTATATAACAATTTGAACAAAATCAAGTGTCATACAATGAGGGGCCATGAGGTCAAATACGACAAAACATGGAACTACCCTTACAAAACTCAAATAAAAGACCTCAGTCTGTTAATCCTACATTTAAATTATGTGGTGCTATAAACTCAAATCCATGAACTTTCTAATTTCAGTAAAATATTTTGAAGGATAAGTTGCCTTTTTCCAAGTGTGTTTTGGATTTTGTCCCCCATCACTTCCACTGGAAGCACATTAAGAAGGAACATTTTTTCGTATTTTGAAGTCTGTCATATATCCACATATGTAATAAACGTATTATTTAATAAAAGCAGTAAATGGTGCAAAAACCATTCATGCTGGTAACACAATGTTTAACTGGTCCATGGTTCAAAAAAGGCCTGTTCTTATGCAAATATATTACTTTACCCTGTGGCGTCAAGACATTCTACTATACATGAAGTGACTGCAAGGGATTCAACATGCTTTTCTTTAAAGCAGACATACATTCTAAGCTAAATAGTTGTCATGAATAACTTCATTTATACCCATTAAAGCAGCCTGCTTGTATCTGAGGTCCCATGAAAAACAGATGGTGAAGCAGGGTACTAGGCTGCTATGTCAGGCTGCAGAATAAAGATGTGGGGGGATGCTTGAGGGTGATGAGGAAAGGCCAAACTACAGAAACACAATAAGCCAAAGACATGCAAAACCAGAACAGACATCAGATAAAGCACTAAACCACTACTAACAGCGAGGTAAACCCTGACCATAACTACGCATGCAGGGCACACAGACTGAAGTGCTGAGAGTTGAGCTGTGATACTGTTGTGTCTCAAGGTATTTCTTGTATTTGAACTGAGTAGCACCAGTCAGTCAGTCAGCCAGTCACAGGCATTATTACCTGTTTAGAAAACAGTGATTATCTGCCTAAAAAGTGACTGCTTGAATCAAATGTGAAAGTATCAGAGATTAGTGTGAGGTCCCACAGATATTTGTTTGTGGATTACAGCTGGTCTGTGTTGTGTACACGTAGTCCAGACTGTGAGAACCATGCCAACATGTTTCTGATGAGCCGTCAGCCTCTGTGAAAGCCCGGGGAAACACTGACGAACTTATGATACTCATCCTGCCAAAACAAACAAACCACAGAAAGGGCTGACACCCTTTCCTGCACTATCAGAGGGTAACAGTCACAGTGCTGCTCTGCCATGCACCCTTTAGAGCTAGATCTGATCTTTTTGTCAGATCTAATCTTTTTGTGTTGATGGTCCATATTCATGTATGTCACATGTATTCGGCTCTGAGTTGAACACCGTGGAGCTCCTAAACTGCAACACGTGCAGTTTAACTGAATGTGAGCCACATGTGTACAAGTGTAACAACAACATCATTTGTGGTACGGTCACATTCCACACTTTGCTCAAAAACTGCTTAGTTACTATATGTTCCTTCACATTTAGTTTGAACAGAAGCTTTTTCACTAATGTGCAACAGATGTGAAATGTCCTTGTCTCTGCACCGGCCCCCATCACTACTGTTGCTCTCCTCTGCGTTTATTTTTACCGGTCTGTGAGGAGCCATCGATGATGACGACAGGCAGAGGAGTGAGACATTAAAAAAAACAGGAAAGGAAATCTGATCTGACTGTTCTGACAGTGCTCACACAGTTAAACGTCAGATGTAGTTAGGATCACATATGGAAGTGGCCCAAAATAGAATCCAGTGTTCACACATTATGAAAACATCTTGGTCACTTGGATGGGAAAACTGGACCCGAGTCATGTACAGTAATGTGAGTATAACACTTGCACAGAAGGTGAACTAACTTACTTTGAAGCTCATATGTTGAAATATTCTTTTAATAGTACAAATGACACTGTCTCAGCATATGGCCTGTTGTATGAATTCCTGTGTCAGAGCAGTAAAGGTCTTCAGTCCATCTGTCTTTACAAGCAGCAGAGTGTTAATAACAAACAAATGCTGGTTAAACAGTTGGAGGTTAGAACTGATCAGCTAAAGCAGAGAGTGAAAAGGCTGCGGTAGTTGAAGAAGACTTCATTCTAATGAACTGTCCTCCACTACCATGTATCATAAACCACTTTTAGGGTGTTTTCATACTTGGTCCCTTTCAGCCCTCAAAGAGTGATTAGTCAGCATTTTCTGTGTAAATGTGAATCGAGACCCCCTCAGTATGTAGCAACCAGCAAAACTGAGTCAACATTAGAACTTAAGAAAACACTCGTGGGAAAGCTGAACAGCCGAACAGTGTGATTAAGTGGTTTTGATATTTCTAGACTTTAACCGGTGCTGCTGAAGCAGCAAGAGAGGATCAGGAAGCGAGAGAAGTGGGAGAGGACAACAGCCAAGTGCAGTGCAGTGATAAGCAACAGGTCGGGTGGAGCAAACACAGAGATGTAGAAGCAAAGCGGCCTTGTTTCTATTCTCCTGAGCAGATTAAAGTATTACTGGACTTAATAACTAGCCTAAGTTATGAACACGTGTGCATTTAAACTCCTGCTTAAATGCACTCCTAAATTTTTGTTTCAGTTTTTTTTTTTCCTTACATGTTTCTGGTTCTTCTATAGTGATTGTGTTAGAGGTTCAGCAAACCCTTTCTTCACAGCCCCAACATAACGGCAGTGAGCCAGCAACAAGTCGCTGTTTTTACTAAAAGGTGTGAATGAAACAGGATGTTTGTGGAAAGTTAATACATTGGTGAAGTGCAGCGGGTCTGAGACACAAGGTCCCATTCTCAGTAGGGATCTGACGGTGGGCCGCCTGCTGGGGATATATGGTGTCCATACAGTAACTTTTGGTGGCCGCGGGCCAAGGTTAATGTCGAACCCTGACAAAACACAATGCTTTAAGATGTCATCATGAATTCTGGGAAACTGTGATGGAAATTTTAGACTACATAATTGATAAAAAAAAACAAACTGAAAAGATAATCTGGATAAAGACATTTGATCATTTACTTTTAGAGTCACACTCTGAGACTCAGCCCCAGAATCGCTCTGGGACCTTGCTACGTTTTTAAACATTTATTACACTTAAGTATAAAGCATTACCTACTAACTGTATAGAGCTCCGCTACACCCTACACCTCAATAATACTTTCAGCACACATTGATTTTAAGTAGCGACTTTGCAATATGATGCAACTAAAATGACTATTACCTACATCTAGTGACTGCACAGATTTCTTTGCAGAGTGGTGTAACCTAGTCTAAAGACAGACAGTTAAACAGTATCACCCATCTCAACTTACAGAACTGAAGTCTGTAAAACCCGAAGTAGAGTCTTTAGGGGCTTTACTTGATGCTGAGGATGGGGCGAAAGGGTCTTTGCCACTGAATGGGTCTCCCAGGCCCTTTTTACTCAGAAATGGGTCGACGGGGTCACCGCTGAATGGCTGGAAAGGGTCGCAGGATTTGGAAGGGTCAACTGTGCCAGACATGCTAACTGGAGTGCTCTTACCTGAAAATAAACAAAAAGTAGAGGCAAACATCACCACAGAAAAGAGTTTTTCTTTTAAACACTTTTCACATCATATAAGTTTTAAACATCAAAAGCAACCTGCTCAGATGACAAGAATTTGACTGGAAAACAAAAGATACGATTCAAATGTGTAACCATAAGGCATTCTTTAAAAAGATCAGTAAAGGTACATACAGACACTTTCTCAGATAGCACAGAAGTTAAAACAACTAAAACAAATACAATTACTGCCTCGTGGCTGTATGTCTCCACCAGCCTGTCAAGCTGCAGTTTACATGTATGTGTGTACAGACACATATAATATATGCTGCTGAAGACTTTGAAGGATTTTGTCTGTGCAGATTCTCAGTCATCCAGGTCATAGTAAACTGAAAATGATTCAAAGGCAGCTGACAGGTACCATAATTCATTACTACAGTAATTCCCACCGTAGCAGACTTAGACTGCATGTTGATAAAACAGGGTTTGATTTGATATGATCCGTTCTAAATTAAAAAAAAAAATTAAATTCTGTGGTTATAGATCTGCCAAGCCCCGATCCACCTCGTGTCACTTCAAAAACATCTACAAGCTTTTGAAAGCCGCACAAGTTTCACCTCCACACACAACACACCAAAACAGCTCATATTGACTCTTTCGGTTGTCACACGTAGTGCTACAGTCTTCTGAGAAAGAAAAGGTATAAAAACAGCTGGTATGGGAAATATCACACAGCAAAAGACAACACCCAAAGGACCAAAACCAAAACCGATACCCCATACCCACGGGACCCTTCTCAACGGTTTCCTGGTTGGATTTCTGCCCACATAACCAACTGCTGGTTCACCAGCTAGACAAACATGGTAGTAGTCCACATCAAGTTGCAGCAAATAACAATAACCATCATTTTATTATCTGTTCATCTTATTGATTACTTGAGTTTGTAAACTATCAAAAAATAGTAAAAAATGATCAGCATAATTTGTGACATCTTAAAATGTCTTATTTTCATTGACCAACAGTTAAAACATCCAAAGATATTCAGCTTAGAATATTATACTAGATCAAAACATTCATTGTCTAAGTCATTGTTTGATTTTCATATGAGATAATCAAACATGAGCAACAACACAACAGTAATCATGGTAGGGTTAATAGTGCAGTTACTTTCCTCAACAGGGAATTGAAGCTGAGACTGGCAGAGGATCGTGGGAACGTTAAAAGCATATCATGTTGCTCGTGTAGGTGTTAAACCACAGGACCAGCTCAACCGTTGTCATACAACTTACACATACGCATTTAGCCTTATTACCCAGATTACCCAGCTGATGGGGGTGAGCAGTTCATTTCACACTCCATGCTAAGCAAAACTGCATGCCTGGCAATCCGTTTTTTTCCTCTTTCTGTAAGCTGCACACACACTTGCACTCGAGAAACCACAATCATGAGCTCCACCCTGTTTTAAAATAATCTACTACAGTTCATTAGTGACATCTAATTTTAAAGTTTAAATGACTGCACATGCATTATGCAGAATTTAGCTCTACTGAAAACAATACAGCTACAACAATGTGTTTTCAGTTGTAGCAGTTTATTTGTAGGACTGTCACTGCAGCCTTGTCCCATTCACACCCCATTAGGTGATGGGAGAAACTGACAGAGCGTGCATGCATGTGTGCTGAAGAATAATTTAAAAATGTTAAGATGGTAAATTGCATATATGCATAGGAACAGCTGCTGCACTGGCACGACTGCTGGTATTTGCCCAGTGCACGCAGCCTGCAGCCTGACCTTCCCTGAACCATTCACCCTTGTGTACACACATACGCACACACACACATAAATGGAAGAGAGAGGAAGCAAGTTAGGGTGTGTCTGCAAACAACAGGCCAAGCAAACCACACTTCATCACTCTTACAACATCACCTTCACATGTGTGCACAAACATCAGAGCAGTTTGATGTTTTCAACAATCATAATATAAAATTAACATCACAAGAGAATTAATGTGAAGTCTAGCCCTACATGTCACTCACTGCATTGTAAACACTGGAGATGATCCTGACTGACAGCTGCTAGACTCTGATGGTTCTGGTTGAAAATATGAAGAGACTGGTGACAGCTGCCACAAACTTCTCTCTAGTTCTCTTTTGCAACCACTGAGTCAGCAAGCGTGGGAGAGTGGCTGCAAAGTTTGGGCTGAAACAGATAAGTCAGAAAGGACAGTGTTGTGCTGTCCCCAAAGTATTCTCTGCCACACATCCTTTCTAATCAGGACATCTATACATAAAGTACATTTGGAATTATCACAATTTGAATGATTTTCCAGTATCTTTTAATTATCTATTAATTATTTTTATGTGGGCCAGAAGTTGGCCAACTACAGCCACAGAAAGACAAATCATGTTGTAGGCAATAAAGTGGGAAAAGAGAAAACTATGTGTTCAAATTGCATTGTCCTAACTAATTTTATGCTGGATTTGAGTCTAGTGTGTTCACACTTGGTGTGAGTGTACTGCTGAGGTACAGTATTCACCCACAGTGTACAAAGGAAATGGAGGTGCTGCTAGCAGATGGTAAAAGTCTAAATACGTTGGAAATGGAAGTCAAACAACTTCAGGAAAAGGGTATCAAACCTTGGGTGGCTTATTTTCCTCCGTTTCTTAATTTCATGTACAAATTAGTTTGACACTACCCCCTAACATTAGGTCAAATACATTTATGACAGACAGTATTCAGACCCCTTCACTTTGCTGAAGTGCAATGATAGAACTGGCATTTGTGGACAATAACCTATAACAGCAAAGTGGTCACTCTAACAGAGGTTTAGGAGTCTGCTGCAGAGATGGGATAACCTGCTGGAAGGATGACCATCTCAACAACTCTCCATCAACAAGGCCTTTTAATAGAGTGGCTAGACAAGCCACCTTGAGCAAAAGAAAAATGATGGTTGCTAGGAATTTGCCAAACAACACTGAAAGGATTCAGACCACGAAGAAAAAGGTTCTCTTGTCTGCTATGATAAAAACTGGTCAGAGAAAACAGTGGCACTGCTCATCACCCGCTAATCATCCCTACAGTGAAGGATGGTGGTGGCAGCATCATGCAATGGGCGGCTTCTCGGCTGTAGGGACAAGGAGACTGCTAAGAGACTGAGGGAAGTAAATGGTAAATGGACTGGACTTACAGAGCGTTTTTCTACCTTACGAGGACAAAGCACTTTACAGATTCATCCACAAACCCATTCATACACACACACATACACTCGCACACTAATGGCGGAGGAGCTGCCATGCAAGCTGCTGGGCTGGCTCTCAGGAGGAACTTGGTGTCCAGTGTCTTGCCCATGGACACTTTGTCATGTGGACTGGGAAGACCAGAAATCAAACTGCCAAACCTGCAATCAGAGATCATCTTGCTCTCCCCTTGATCCACAGCCAGATACAGAGAGATCCTTGAAGAAAACCTGCCCTAGAGTACACACAACTTAAGACTGGATGATGGTTCTCCTTTCAGCATGACATTGACCTGAAGCAAACAGCCAAGACAGCGCTAGAGTGGCTTCAGGACAAGTATCTGTCCTTGTGTAGCCCAGCAAAAGGCCAGACTTAAAACTCCATGGAACATCTGAAGATGGCAGACCATAGACACTTGAATTAAGAAAAGTGCATGCACCACCCAAAACAAACTTCTTTGCCATCAGGTGTGCAGGCCAAAGAATAATACTAGTAGAGTAAAAAGATTATAGCCTGTACACAGATTTGATGCTCTACTAGTTCACTACTTTCCATTCAATCTGACAGAGCTTGGGAGGCTCAGTTCAAATACCATAATCTAAACTTAATAAAAAATGAAAGGTTATTTATTTGATATGTTTCTAGGGTAACTACAGTACTAAGTCATCAACACAGGTAAGACTGACCTAATGTTAAGAATTACTTGTGAAGAAAAACCACTGATGTCAAAGTGAATTAAAGCTGATCCTGTATCAAAACACCATCTGAGTAGTGAGAACTGCAAACTTCCAAACAACTGACAAAAGTTGGTATTGTCTGTGGGACTGCAGCTTAAATAATAAGCTTCACGCTGCAGTGCACATCACTCCTTGCCAACGCTAGCTGAAAGTCTGAGTTGAGAAAAGACATACTGTAGAGTGTACAGTGTGCGATAGTGTGCTCGGCAGGCGCACGAAGGCTTTTATCTTCTCTGTACCTACAGAGGCATTCTTTCCTGTTGACAGATCAGAGCAGAGTTTGAGACAGTGTTTCTACTTTGGAGAAACCAGGCTTTACTCTGGTTACAGAAAAGACTACATGTACACATTTCAGCTATTTGCAAAATAACGCTGCCATTCAAAAAGGTTCACAGAAATTAATATGATTTATTTTATTCAAGGATGAAACATTCTCCTTAACAGTCTTGTCATGTGCATTAGGTTATGAAACCTGTTTCAAGTTAACTGGTCTTTTTGTAGTGAGATACTGTAGCTATTTATTAGAGTGTGAAAAAAGTGGTTGTAAACTAAATACATCTAGTATTTAGTCCATAGAAAACAGGTAGCTTCAAAACTTCAAACTAGCAAAAAGAAATATAGTGCACTGTGTGGCACGCCAACATAATACTGTGAGACACTGAAGACTGGTCCACACCCCATTTTCTTTTGCTGACTTAAAGGAAAAAGCCAAAACATAAAGAAACACTGTATGTCATATTCAGATTTAAAACTGCTCAATAATTATGTGTAACATGAGTTCACCTACAAACCCAGAGAACCATCACCGGCTCTGAAGTTGGATATTTTATGACATGATTTGTATTTCCCTTTACCATATCTTTCCTTTCCTTTAGAATGAAATTTCTTGAATTGTTTCTAATTTCTTTATTCATTACTTGTCTGGACCCAAAAAATTTACATGTGCACGCACACGCACACACACACACACACACACAAACCTTCTTCCTATTACAGCATGTCTGTAAGTAAAACCCAGAAGAGTAGTGATTATGATGTGATGTTCTAATCACACAAAAAAAAAAAAAAATCTTGGTTTTTGACAGAGGAAGCCAAAGGCCCACTTCCTTTTTAAGCTAACCTCCATGAGCTGCGGGCAGACCTTACACTGTACGTTCTAACAGAGGCTTTTCCTCAGTCTCTCTGAAAAGATCAACATTATGATCATGGGGTTTTTGTGTGGTTTCTAAGCCATGTGGGTATTCATTATTATACCTGACAGTAAAATACTACAGACAAAGTCAAACAAGTCACTATTTGAACAAAGATAAAACAAACAATGCTAACATTCAACAACTAAAGCTGTGATGCCGTAAGGTTCAGAAACAACTACTACAATTAAGGTCTTACTGGAAACCCACACTGAAAGTGAGACATGAGTGATACTGAAGCGTGATTTCATTCAATCCACACTTAAAGACGTGACCGGCGGCATTCTCAGGACAGCGGTGGGACAAAGTCTTTACCAGGCAGACAGACAGCACAAGTGGAATGGACAAAAATAATTTTCATGTAAGACCGTTGGGAAGAAATCAAGTTTTTATGTAGCCTATGGATATAGTGATTTTATGATTTTCCCCAGCTCCTTACAGAGGGTGAATGTGAAACCAGCAAACCGGATCAGTCCTAAAAATACCAGTTGAAACAGATAAAACAGGATTTGTGCAATGTAAACAGCTGACTGTGGAGGTTATGCTTAACTAAATGCTTTACTAAACACAGCCGAGGGGAAAAACAGACATGAAGGGTAAAATAAAAATGCGAGGGTTCTACAGGAGATGCATCTCTTGCAAGCGTCTCAGATTCAGTGTGGACTGACACATTTGACATGGAATTCTGTCAAATGTGACGTGGAATGTAAGGATTAGAGTGAACTGAGTGTTTCTGTAGTTCCACCAGCTCCAACAGGGTTGGACACGGCACATGTTCACTTGTGTGTTGGAAGCTCTTGGTGTACAAACAGCGCACAGGGGAGCCTACACAAACACCTTGAAGAAGGGAAAGAATCAAAACTCCAACAAATAGTAGGCTACAGGATGAGGGCGTTACTGGCTACACAGGAAATGCCTGTGTATGTACAGTGTATCCAACCCATGGTAAAACACAGCAAATACAAATGGCACGCACTTCACAAAGAATTGCACACTCAGTAGGACTGATGTAACAGACATTCTTCTGTTTCTATTACCTGTTGCACCTGTTTATATCTGGAGAAGAGACTTTAAAAATCAGAACTGGCAGAGAAAAGTGTGTGTAGTGCGACACTCACCACTTGGAGGTTTGGGTCTTGGTGGAACACTTTTCTTTGGTGGTAGAGCTGGCGTGTCATTCTTCCTGCT
>NW_018128130.1:802510-806205 GCF_001952655.1 Monopterus albus
CGCAAACACTGACTGCAGTGAGAAGAGCAATATTTAAAAGAGCATTTTAAATATAGTATCATCTGACAGGCAGTGATACTGCTTTAAATTTTAATGCTGAGTATGACACCAGGACAGACTCTATCACTTTTGTTAAAAACATAATAAAAATCACTAATGATAAATTACATGATTACATTTACAGTAATATTAATGTCAACCTTCCATGGTAAAAAGGTGAGACTTTCAATAACTGGGCCATATTGGACCAAATATGAGAAAGTGTTTTGGCCTCTGGCACCTTCTGGTAATCTGGCAGCCAGCTGACCCTGCCTTCAAAAGGGTCTCTGGGCTTTGACATGTGGCTGAAGTCTGCAAATCCAGTGGAGCTGTTACTGCTGCTGCTGAACGAACTGCTGCCAAATGGGTCCAACGTGCCAAACAGGTCTGAAAATGACACAGTTGTAATGAATTTATAACAACAAGCACATTTACAACTACTGACCACATTTACTAGCTTACTTAAAATGTTCAATGTGCCTGAGATGGCTATTGTTATTAGCATGCTGAATTACATTTATGGCATGTCCTGAGACAACAATTCAGTAACAAATGTGGAAGAGAAAAAACATCAGATATACCTTAAAAGAAATATATTCCAGTCAGCCCTTTTTTACTGACTGATCAGGTCCAATATGGTCACTAATGGCAGGCCTAAGTAGAGCCTGCGTGACTGCTGTGAAGCTGCATTTGAAGTAGTACCGACACATAAAAGAATCTGAGTTGAGAATTTAACTTCTAGCACTGAGTGAGCAAATGTGACAGCTTTCTTCTCCAGCCATGATTATAATATGCAAATAAAGACCGTAACCTCAGTCTGGGCAACAGTGCTCCCAGTGCAGAGAACAAACAGCTGACTGAAATAGGTCCAAATGTGTACCAGTTTGTCTCTTTTGCTAAACTGTGGAACCAAGGTATACCAAGGTCATTACTAATATCTATGGCTGTATTAGGCCATTGTAGGGAACATTGTGTATCAATGAGCCAAACTGATTTCTAGGCAATATTAGATATTGGAGCATGCACAGATTCCTTTCCTTTTTGGATTAAAAAAAAGCCTACATGACGTTCACAGACACTGTAGATGTCGGGGACTAAAACATACCAGGTCCTTTAGGTTTAGGGTTGCTTGAAGAGAATGGGTCATTGCTTGTGAAGTGACTGGTTTGCTGCAGAGAACATAAAAAGTGCATTATTAAGGACACCACTTTGACAGTAAATTCACTGACGTCACTCCCAAAATCATACATTTTGTCTTGACTGTTTTTATTTCTCTTACCATCTCTGTAAAATCTGAATTTACCCACCGGTTGATGTTTTTTCCTTGTTTACACTGTTTGAATGAGCTGCAGAACAGGTACTGATAGAAATCTAAGAAATTCTTAGACTACACAGCATTTTAAGAAGGAACAGTTCATGACCAAAAGCACCACCTCATCAGTAAAACATGGTAGTTCTGTTATGGGCTGGGCATGTATGGCTGCCAGTGGAATGTGAAGACCGGTATTTATCGATGATTTTATTGTTGACAGACCAGAATGAATGTAGAAGTATACAGGAGCATTCTGTGTGCTATACTAAGCCAAATACATGATAACTCATTGGATCACACTTCATCATTAAGCAGGACAGCCATAGAACTTTTCACAGTGAAACATCTGTTGCATTCCACTTGCCAATGACCAGACTAAAGGCAGAGACCTCACAATAAGCTGGAGCTGAAGGTGGCCGCAGGAACAGCCTGGGAGAGCATCACCAGAGAAGAAACAAAGTGTGTGCAGACTGGTCAGAGACTTCAGGCTATCAGTGACTATAAAGGATTTTCCACTAAATATTAGATATGATAATCTTGTTTGTCCTCATGTACATCTATCCCATTGCTTTGGTGACTACGTGTTAAAAGGGCTCTATTTCTCACACAGTTCTTTGTACTGTCATTTAAACCTACTTAAAGTTGAGACTTGGCAGTTTAATGTAGCATCCATTATTTTATTTTATTCCAAATTGCGCATTCTGAAGCACAAAGCCTGAAGAACAACATATACTTATAGTCTGGACTTTGTGTCACGCTTTGCAAAATACAAGGCTCCAATAGCAAGGTCCAATTACCCAGAGTACTGCCACACATGCACTATAATACACCCTGACAATTAAAATCTGTGGCACTCTTTTATAGCATTCTGTGCAGATTCTCAGTCATCCAGGTCATAGTAAACTGAAAAAACCTTAGGAAAAAATCGACTGGACTTAGATTTCTAGATCGAAGACGTTTCACCTCTCATCGAAGAGGCTTCATCAGCTTCATCAGAGCTGATGAAGCCTCTTGGATGAGAGGTGAAACGTCTTCGATCTAGAAATCTAAGTCCAGTCGATTTTTTCCTAAGGTTTTTTCAGTTTATAGCATTCTGTTAATTAAAATTCTATATTCTGGTCTTAAAACTTCCAACAAGTACCTTGGAAGGTAATGTGGCACTTTTACTGAAGGAGTCTGGTGTGGAGAAAGGATCCATCTTTGTGGTCTTCTTGAAGAAATCTTCTGATGAAGCCTTGAACGGATCTGTCTCCTTGAAAGGGTCCCCTCCAAAAGGATCTGCGGCAGAAATGATAAACAACATCCGCTGCTGAAATTCTCACTGTGGTGTTTCTTAAAGTTTTCATTCCCCCAAAATTTCAAATGACAAATGCCAGTTGTCCAAACAGTTCCAAAAGCCCTTATACATAGTCGGTGGCAGTATCACCTTGTGATGGTATGTGCTATGTTTTTATAAGTAGAGCTAAGATGGCTTTGCAGTAACTCTACAAAGGTCAGGGTACCACTTAGATCTTACACATAAACTTCAACTTTATCTTTTAAATGTGCAACAAATGAGATGATAGCTGTCAAGTAGCCTACTGCTAACTGTGCACTAAAGCAAACCTGGGCATGATGCAGCCTGCTGACAACTCCCACTTGGCCTGCAAGGTCACAACAAAACCTCACATCCTAAAAAATGCACATAATTTTGTAAACCATTATCCTACTGAAATAAATTGTCACTTTTATTTTGATGTGGAGGAATACATAATGAAAACCTCTGAGTCTGACAGACACACACACACACACACACACACGCATGTCTTTATGCCTTTGTGTGGCCCATGTTCTGTGACTTCTGTGAGGGCCACCACTTCTACTATAGCTGCAATGGCGCAAAACACAAATCTATCATGAGGTGGCAATAGAGAATCAAAATGTCACTTCAGAATTCAGAAAACTTGAAATAAGAAAAATCTTTTTCTTGTACACGTGTGAGGACCGGAGCGTGTTGCCAAGCAGATTTGGTGAACTGGACCTTCTGTCACAAAGCACCAAAACAATGCATGTTATATCACCAGATTTTAGCAGATCTTTCATAACTGTCCCATCTTACTTTCCTGGTTAACCCAAACCACAGCATTACAGAGATGGAAGCATGTGGCTTTTAATTTTGCCAATGTAAAGTGTATTTAACGAAGCATAGAGTCCCTGGGGCTTTGGTTCAGACTATTTATATGTAAGGGGTTGGTTGCACAAGTATATAAAGACAAACCCACACACACATATCTAGATTTTACCACATTCCAACAAGAAGGTGTGAGCTCCGGCTTATAGTGTTGAGTGTTGTACCTCTATCCAG
>NW_018128130.1:806479-807594 GCF_001952655.1 Monopterus albus
GTAGAACAAAAAAACAGCATTTTTAAGTATAAATTGCATTCTATTATGAAATCTATTTTCTACTCACTTTGTATGCCCAAATCAATCTCATCAAGAGATTTGCCTTTGTAGACCTCAGTTCCATGTTCGATTGCCATGAGCAGCTTGCTCATCTTTGCAGAAGTGTGTTCTCGGTTCTTTAGGCGATAGTATTCACGATGAACACGAATATCATGTCCCATAAATTTGGCAAGTTGATTCAACTCATTTTCTTTTAGGTTCATTATCTGACTAAGTGTAGCCACGTTTCCTCAGGTGGGTTGATGTGAGTGTTTCAGGCTTCCTTGCCCCACTTGCAGCTGCATAGTTCCTCAAACAGTCTGAACCTCGGAGATGAGAATCCGAATGCTGTCTTGCAAAGACGTACTCATTACTGCCCAAAATGCCATTGTCCTCACCCCTTTGCTCAATGAGGAAATCAAGTGATTGTCATCTCGCTGGTAAGCAGCACAGGTACTTTACGGCCTCTCTTCCCTCTTATCACCAACCTGGTAAACTCATGACTCAAATCTTGTTCCAGTTTTGAAAGGCACTGCATAATGTCCTCATTTGGTTCTTCTTTGGTTCTGTTCCTATAGGTCAACAGAGGCAATTTTGCTGCCTCACCTTGCCGTCTTCGGTTGAAAAGTATGATTTGTGAGAGAAGGCACTCACTGAGAATCTTGTATGCTTTAGGGTTAGGCGCTTCCATGAGTTTCACTTTTGCCTCCTCTGCTGTGGACTTCAGTACTTGATGCAGCTTCATCACATCTTCTGTGAGTAGGATCATTTCTTTTTTGTTCCAACTGTCCTCTTCTAAGTTTGTTCATGCATGGTGTGACACAAAGAGGTCCCACTCTGCTGCCACCAAGTCCAAGAAGCTCTTTACTCTGCCTGCAGCTGCATCATTTTCAGCCTTTATATGATCCCCAATCACAATGTCACATACTGCCTTCAGCAAGTGTCCTAACTTCAAAGCAAGAGATGGTGTGTTATACCTGTACTTGGAGCTGGTGAACCCAGAGGTTTGTTTTGCTGCTTCAACAGCTTAAGAAAATTTACGTGTCACCAAAACATCTTGCAGCATCTCAACTTTG
>NW_018128130.1:808363-812075 GCF_001952655.1 Monopterus albus
CGTGACACAAAGAGGTCCCACTCTGCTGCCACTAAGTCCAAGAAGCTCTTTACTCTGCCTGCAGCTGCATCATTTTCAGCCTTTATATGATCCCCAATCACAATGTCACGTACTGCCTTCAGCTTCAAAGCAAGAGATGGTGTGTCATACCTGTACTTGGAGCTGGTGAAACCAGAGGCTCTTTTGCTGCTTCCACAGCTAAAGAAAATTTAGGTGGCACCAAAACATCTTGCAGCATCTTAACTTTGCGGTCAAGGGACTTGGCAGCAAGTAAAAATCTACCCAACTCTCATCTTTTGACTGACATGACCATCTTTTGAAGGTGAGACTCAAGCTCCAGGTGTTATAAATATTACTTGTTTGCCACCCACTTCTAAGCTGCCCTGTCTGTGCCCTTTTAGAGACACAGGCAGTATTGCATGAATTCAGCTTAAGCAGTATTTAATCAGAGCATGATACTTTATTTTATTGCATTTTTGCATGCATATGATAAAATAAATGTAGATAATGGCCAATCACAAAATTTCCCAGCCTTAGCCAATCAGAAAATTGGATTGTGTCTCCTCCCTGTAAATCAAATTTTGACTGCATCATTGGATAGGGGGCAAAAGAACACAAGCTGGCACACATTTTTCTGACTTTACTCTCTGTATATGGGCATCTTTTGAAACTTAGAGAGATCATTCTTTAGGATAAAAGGAGCCTATCATAGCATTTACCTTGTGTGGACCACCCAAAAGGTCCACACAAGAAGAAATGTCCATACAAGAAAGGTGTTCCGTCAGGGGTTGGTTCGCACAAGTATATAAAGACAAACCCACACACACACACACACACACACACACACACGAAAACCTACAAAAAAAACCAGCAAAACTCTACACCAAAAAACAAAGGACTCGTCAAAGCTATTTTGTGACAATTCCCCAAAGTGCTGAGAACAGCAAACCATTTTCGGAAGGGGAATTAATCAAAGAATGCTTGGTGGACACTGCAGCACTGGTCTGCCCAGACAAGGCCTTTCAATGGCCTGTGACAAGTTGAACTGAGGAAACTGCAGCAAAGCTGGAGCATCAACTGAAAAGCACTTCAGACCATTTCACCTACTACTCTTTGGCCACGGATGAAATGTGTGATTATGTGACACAACCAGCTTCTCATCCTTATAAAGGGAATAATGCAAACATTTGAAATAACTGAGGAACTCCCCTCTGTGAAACCACTGAAAGGTGCAATGGCCAATTTGCTCGAAGATGTAAATGCATTCATGCAATGCTTGGGACTAAAAATGTGGGCCTTTTAAAAAGTATAAAGGACAAAGTGTCTGAAATTAATCCACAGCCAAAAATGAATAACTGTGCAGCATGTTATTCATCAAGAGCTGCTTTGTACAGTATGTCAGTGCTAAAACCTAACCACGTAGGAAAGGAAATCCCTGAGCTAAGAAATAAGGACTTGCTGTTGATGTGACTGGCCACGTGAAAGAACTGAATTTCAAGACAAGACCAGGGCCTTTCGGCATGAGCTGTACAGCCTCATTAAGGCATTCAGGAGGAAGTTACAGGTTCTCAGCTGTCAACTGAACAGCAACACATTCACCCACTCCCAGTACTGCAAGAAAGAACTCCAGTACCTAATCATCGCAAGGCATACCAGGACCTGGAAGCACCAGTAAGTACCATACTTCTGATTTAATCTCCTTTCATGTGTGATGTGGACAGTACTCCTGGTGCAGCTTGAACCTATTAATCTGCAGTATGATGAAGTGCTGGCGCAGCACATCCAGTCTGCATTGCTGAAATTTATTTACCAAAGAGGAACATTTTTCCCACATTTGAAGAGTCAGGCTCAGAGAGTGCTTGTTATGCCTCCACAGTGATGACAGCCGTGGCCAGAGGCATTAAGTTTTCAGGTTGTCCGTCTGCACGTTGTTACATCCATATGGCCCATTGTCATGAATGAGACATCTCAAGAACACCTTGAGGGAATTCCTTCAAATTAGGCACAGGTGTCCACTTGGCCTCAAAAATGAACTGATTAGATTTTGGTGGTCAAAGGTCAAGGCCACTGTGACCTCCCATCTGTCCCATTCCTGTGAATTTGACTGGTTGGCGGAGGCACAGAACCACAAAGCAGCAATTCTAGTTAAAATTTGTCTCACTAATGCACAGCAGTAGTATAATTTTAAACATTGGTATGTTATGGATCTCTTTTGGAATGCACAGTAAAATTACTACATTTTAATTTTGAATTTCCTGAGTTTAAGAAAAAAATGTCTCACCAGAAACAACAACAAAAACTCTTCTAATGACTATTAGCACCTTGACCACATTGCCAGTATTCTGTGTACAGCATCAGTATGTCACAACATTTAGGAAGTGATTTCTATAAGTTAACTGTCTTTGTATAGCTTAGCAGCGGGTTTTTATTACTTAAATGGCATTTATGATAAATTAGTAACAGCCTAAGTGGTTCAATTAATCAGCTGTCTGAACACTTCCATGTAATATCTAGTCTAAGACCACATCAGGCAGTCTGTGTTATGTTTTGCAGTCATAAAACACGAAGCATTCAGTCAGCACTTTTCTATGAGACCTAATAGATGATTATGGTAAGTGGCACCCTGCAGGTCTTGGTGACGGACCATAGCATCAACAAGTCACAGATATTGGTATATTCTCACTGACAGCCAGCATTAGCACAATACCACATTCCAGCCAGGGCTGGCAAAAATGTTCTGCTAGAGAAAATGCCTGCCATTAAGATGATGCTTTAAATCGCTGAGGAAATTAGATGCATGTCAGGAATTTGTACTAAATAATCAACTAAAACAAACAAACTAAATGCACACAAGAAAAAAAACCCTCTGGGTGTGATGTTCACTGCTGTGTGAAAAGGCTGATATCTATCAGTGACCCATATCTAGTCAACAAAGAAGTGAAACTCCATAATATTAACGAAGAGGGAAGTGTGACAGGTGTCACAGTTGAACACTTACTCTTTTACATATGTAGAGAGACATCAACAAAATACAAGGCTGCCGCCACAAGCACAGGCCACTCTGAAAGTGTGCATGCCTGTTATTTGAAGGTTTAAACAGCATTTACTAAGGAAATGCTCTTGTTAGGTTTTTTTTTCCACTGGACCTTAAGAGAAGGCTTTTCCTAGTTTAAAGAGCTGATTAAATTTGTCAAGAAACTCTCAATTGCTTCACAATCATAAGCTACCTGATGTAAGCAGAATATACAGTCAGGGAAAAAATTATTTGAACCCCAGCTGATTTTGTAAGTTTGCCCACTAACAAAGAAATGATCAGTCTACAATTTCAGTGGTAGGTTTATTTGAACAGTGAGAGGCACAACAATAACAAAAAATCCAAAAAAAGCATTACAAAGAAAGTTATAAAGTCATTTGCATTTTCATGAATGAAATAAATATTTGATGCCTTTGCAAAACGTGCTTTAGTACTTGGTGGCAAAACCTTTGTTGGCAATCACAGAGGTCAGACATTTCTTGTAGTTGGCCACAAGGTTTGCACACATCTCAGGGGGGGTTTTGACCCACTCCTCTTTGCAGATCCTTTCCAAGTCATTAATGTTTTGTGGCTGATGTTTGGCAACTCGAACCTTCAGCTCCCTCCACAGATTTTCTATGGGATTAAGGTCTGGAGACTGACTAGGCCACTCCATGACCTTAATATGCTTCTTCTTGA
>NW_018128130.1:812652-822962 GCF_001952655.1 Monopterus albus
TGATTGCTTCTGTGGACAGGTCTCTTTTATACAGGTAACGAGCTGAGAGGGCTCCCAATGTCAGCTCATTACCTGTATAAAATACACCTGGGAGCCAGAGATCTTGCTGACTGATAGGGGATCAAATACTTATTTCATTCATGAAAATGCAAATTAATGTATAACTTTTTTTGTAATGCATTTTTCTGGATTTTTTTTGTTATTGTTGTGTCTCTCACTGTTCACAATAAACCTACCATTGAAATTGTAGACTGATCATTTCTTTGTTAGTGGGCAAACTTACAAAATCAGCTGGGGTTCAAATCATTTTTTTTCCCTGACTGTATTTGTTTTCAAAATTTGACATATGCTTGCAGCCAGTAAAGTTTTGCAAACTGCAATACTGTATGTTTTTCTTTCATGCATTTTGTGTAAATATTGAAATCAGATGGTGCATTCAGAAACATCCCCTCTTTGTCTTACCACCATACAATGCCTGCAATTCCTTTTGCCCAGACTCACCTGAAAAAAATTGCACTGTTTTTTGATGTGTCAGGTTTGGGGACACTTACATCATTTGTGAAAAACTGACTACAGCGTTTTTTTAATTAGTGGTGCTTTTCTGTATATTTGGCATGTACACCCTATAAATGTAGCTAATATATCAAGTTGTTTCTTTATTTAGGCTATACAAAAACTCCTATTCTCAAACCACTGTTTATCAAAATGACAGTCCCCCATCCGTTGCCGGGGTTAGGGTTACAGTAACGTGCTGTTCTACAGCACGTTACTGTAAGTTTCTTGGCATCGAGCGTCAGCAGGTCCTGGTGTTATATGCTGTTAATGATGCTGCAGACTCTGGGTAGAGTGGCCAAATAAAAAGAGAGAGTACAGTAAGTGTGGTAAATAAATCTGATATGTCCTAGATGGGGTTCTGCTCCTTCCTGTCCATCACAGCTGCTTCTTTAATTGAAGATGTCCTGATCCAATTCTAAGTATTGGTGCCAATCTGGGCATATGTCACAGGATCTGTTATTGGCTAGAATAAAGACGATCCTTATTCCCGGCCCTGTATTTGAGCGGATTCAGTTGCATTTCTGAGACATGCAACTGAAACATGCCTGTGTGTCGGCTGGCGTATCACTCCTGCTTTACAGCAGGTAGCTGCCACTTCAAGCTTAATTTTTAGCTTCAAGTGTATTAAAGCGTAAAATTCTCCACACAATCCACCTAAACAACACAAGCTCACTAGTTCCAACCAGAACTCCACCAATCCAGAGAAATACATCACACAATAACAGTTCAAACACCTGACCCATCATCAATCCTACTGAACACGGCAGTTCTTTTTAAAGTGTGTGTAGTTTCTATTTGCTGTGTGTTACTGTGGGTCAGTTAAACTGTTCACAGACATTAAAGTGGGTCCACTAATTTCCTCATTGTCTACTGTCTGTCACAGTTTTGGATCATAGCATCAACATTCACAGACTGCACCAGTGAGGCTTTTACTTCTGTATAGAGTCAAATGTACTAAACCCTGTTCAAAACAGTGGTTTTAGGAGAACAGTAGTCAACACTAACTGTCCTGTTGATATGTGACAGTATTATCTCAACTTAAGGTTCACTTACTGGCTTTACTCTGCCCCAGCAAGTGGGTAAACTGGTAATAAGGACTATAGTGAAATGATCTGATTTGGCTCTGAATTTTGATATATTAAATGTGACAAAGTCTTAAGGCAATAAAACCGAGTTCCTATTCCCAAAGTAAATACCTGTGGATGCTGATGGCTGCTTTGCAAAAGGGTCATTTTGGAAGGGATCACCTAAAAGAGAGGAACCAAGCAGAGAAGGAAGAGCAAGAGGAAAACGAAAGAGGACGAGAGGAGGAAGACACAGAAGAAAGTCAGAGAGCAACTCAAGCTGAAAACGATACAAGCTGTCTGGAAGAAAAAAAACTAAAGATAAACAGAGCAGTAAAACAGTGAACAAGGAGAGGCTAGGAGAGGTGAGATGATGAGATATACCATGAAAAAATGACAGGATGAGAAAGAAGGAGAAGCTTATTAAATAGATGACAGAAGAAAGTCATGGGAGAGAAAAATAAATATCCTGGGGAGAAGAGACAGAGGAACACTGATGAACAGAAGGGACAGTAAAAGTAAAGGGGGATGATAACCTTTGAATGGGTCTGTTTTGAAGGGGTCTTCAGAGTGGAAGGGGTCAGTGTGAAGCTCCTGAGGCTGGCTGTTGAACACCGATGGCTTCACTTTGAATGGATCCTCCTGTCGCAAGGAGAAAGACAAGGAAAAGAATCAGAGTAAGATGTTTGTATTTAGAGGTTTTCCAAGTGGTCGGCCACATTGTCTTAGCATACACACATATACAAGCACAAACATAAACAAAACATTACCTTACTTAACATCAGATAACGGTGTATTACAGCCTGGCTTGTATAGGTCTGCCGTATTAGACCGCGCTGGGTAAACAGGTGTATGAAGGGAATAATCTGCCAAATAGTGTCTATAATTAAAAACTGGTTCTTAAATTATTAACACAACATCCAAACCACAGTATCATGGTGTTGTGGTTTGTGTTCTAAATGACAATAAATGATCTGTCAATCACTATTTTAGCAACTGCATTCCTTTTTCTTTTGATAAAACATTTGACAGCATTTACCTCAGTATTCTAATGAGACATCAGCCATATCAACATCTGAACAGCTGGCAGCTCCCACCCTTCTTTTTCTCTACCAGTTGCAGTAGTATGTGTATATTTTGTGCCTTTTGTGCTTTTTATTTTCCCACTAAGTTATAATCCAAGTAATATTTATTTTTCTTCCTAATGCAGAGTTTAACTAATAATTATTAGCAGCATATGAGGTGCCCTCACTCTCAGTCTGACCTTTGAATTGAGAGGCCAGTACTGCGTAATCGGGGCCTGTACTTATTAAGCATCTCACAGAAGGAAATTACTCCTAACTGACCAAAAATTCTCAGAATGATGCAGTTTTGGTCCTATGTTTAGGAGCAGAAGCAAGAATGTTTATCAACCTTTCCAACTTAGGAAATCACTGCTATCTCCAATAAAATGTAAGAGAGTTCCAGAGGTATCCCTACTGTTTAGGAGTTGCCAGGAGGGAGTGTTCAGGCAGGAACAAACACACCAACTCAGCGGACGTTTTACTTGACACCGAGCTCATTAAAAGATACCGTTTGGCCAAAAACTGAGTAGTTCTTGTGACTGATCTTTTGCAGGGTCCATATTTATCAAAAGTCTCAGAGTGGGAAATCACTCCTAACTGGCCAAAAATTCTCAGACTGATGCAGTTTTGGTCCTACTTTGAGGAGTAGAAGAGCAACTTATCAACATTCCTAACTGTGGAAATCATACAGACTCTGCAGGAGCCGAGGTTTTACTTACACTTAATGGCACCAAGCTCATTAAAAGACAATTTCACCAAAAATGGACTAGTTTTTATGACAGATCTTGTGCAGGATGCAGCTGCTCCAGCAACAAGAACAACACATGTTGTCTCCACTGAAACTACAGTCATTGCAACATAAAACTTTCTATTTACAAAGCAGGTGCAGCCAACAGTGATATTGTGAATCTGTCAAAGCCGACGGTTTTGGCAGTAACAATTAAACTTTGATGGCTTGTACCGCTCCACTGATGATACACCAATTCGTTCATTTCCATACCACTCACTGTTACACAAGCTGCTGGTTTCTTTGGACATGTTGGAGTCATCAGTGGTACACACTATTTATCTATCTACTACTTGCCCTTTGATTATCTTGCAGTGGTTAATAACACATTTCCTGTAACCCTGCACACTCTGCAATTCTCACGGTCTATCACTTTCCTAAGAAAACCCAGGGTTATTTTTAGGAAGAATTAGGCAAGCTGCTGTCTAAAATCACAATTGATTATGGCAGGGGATTTTTACATATATGTTGGCAGCTTCAGAACGTAAACAGTTTATAGAGCTGCTGCTTCTTGTGATTGTGATGAACAACTTGTTTCTTCTTAAACTGGGTTATACATTAAGAATTATCGCTTACCAAAGGTTCTGATGCTGATGCAACAGCACTAGATGATTTTGCAATCTCTGATCATTTTTGTATCCTCTTTAAACTGTGCTGTTATTATGAACAAGCCGAAATTATCGAAATGGTTCAGAAGTGTCACATTAATGAAAACATGTTTATCCAAAAGTACTGTATTTGACCTCTATCTGCCTGTGATGACATGGTGAGCATATTTTCTATCTGCTATCTGAAATTATTGACCAGGTGGCACCAGTGGACACAAACAGATACTTGGGCCTTGTAAATCTCCCTGGAGAGATTTTGAGAAGGTGAGAATGCAGAAGAGAGTCTGTCGGAGAGCTGAGCTCAAGTGGCAGAAAACCAATCTGGATGTTGATCTTGATAGCTATAAAAATGCAATCTACTCTTATACCACAGAAATTAAATGTTACAGACAGGCTTACATTTCATGGTTAATTGTCAAATAAAATAAAATAAAAATTAGGCCTAAATTATTAATGGTCTACTTAAAGGATAAAATGTTAAATGAGAGTATGTGAAGAAAATAAATAAAGCAAAATGTTAAATGAGAATGAGTTTGTCCCGAATTTTTGCATGAAGACACAGCACAAGCCATTCATAAAAGCCTATCCTAAAACCAGTGTGTGAATTACACTGTGCATTTGGTGGGGGGTGTCTCCTTTTGACTGGGGTGCTGCTGTGTTGAGGACTTGTGCTCCACCTAGTACCAAACGTCTACACATAATAGTTACACATCATTGCACAAAATAACACAGGAAAGCAGGTCAAGGGCCGTGATAAATAAACAGCCCACAGAGGTACTGAGTAATCATGAAAAAGCCATTAGTGTCAGCAGGTGAGGTCAGAACAGCCTCTGCGCTGCTGTCACTTGCTGTTCAATTACAATATCCTCGAAAGTCTCACAAAAACATACATTTGCTACTACCACGGGGATATACTGCATGTTGTTATTGTTAAATTTTATGACAGTTTGATCCTGACAAGCTGCAGGTGAAGATGGTGGCCAATGCAGTTAACAGCCTGTGCACTCCCGCACTGCAATCTGTTTCTAGTGGATGATTACCTTTGGTACAACATCATAAATGCAGTGATTACAATTTATTTTTATTGTAGCATTTTAAAAAACACCCCAACACTTGAACCTGGTCTTTCAGCCCACATTACTTATCTAGAAATCTGGACGAGTTTGTTTTACAACCTAAATTATGACAACCCAGAGTTGAGTCCAGGAGGCAGGGTCGCAGTCTTACACGCCTCTCTGCTGTCTCCTTGCAGCTGCTACCCACCCAACGCTCCCAGTACCCCATAGAGACTGTGTCTGCCCCCCGCCCACCTAAATTATATAAATCAAGAATCAACTCCAGAGGAGTTATTCATAAGAACCTAATTAAAATTAAGATGACTCCTCTTATAGTAGAAAGTAATAGGACAATCAAATGTGGACTATTAAATATCAGATCTCTCACATCTAAATCTCTGTTAGTGAATGATTTGATAAGTGAACATCACATTGACTGATTGTGTCTTACTGAAACATGGTTACAGCAGGAAGAATATGTCAGTCTAAATGAAGCCACTCCACCTAGTTACAGTAACTGTCACATCCCTCGAAACACAGGCCGAGGTGGTGGCGTGGCAGCGATCTTTGACTCAAGCCTATTAATCAACCCTAGACCTAAACATAGTTATAACTCATTTGAAAATCTCACCCTGAGTCTCTCACACCCAAACTGGAAAACTCAAAAGCCTGTTCTATTTGTTATTGTATACCGTCCACCTGCTCCTTATTCAGAGTTTTTAAGTGAATTCTCAGACTTTCTGTCTGATTTAGTACTTAGTACAGATAAAATAATCATAGTAGGCGACTTTAATATTCATGTAGATGCCGACAATGACAGCCTCAACAATGCATTCTGTTCATTATTAGACTCAGTTGGCTTCTCTCAAACTAAATAAACCCACTCACTGTTCCCACCAAGAGCCGGGGTCTGTCGGAGGTTTCTTCCGTTAAAGGGAGTTTTTCCTCCCCACTGTCGCCAAGTGCTTGCTCAAGGGGGATTTGTTGGGTTTTCCCTATGTAATAATAGGGTAAACAGTAAGGTCTAGACCTTACTTTGTAAAGTGTCCTGAGATGACTTTTGTTGTGATTTGGCGCTATACAAATAAAACTGATTTGATTTGTTTTTACCACCATTAAAAGTACACCAATCAGGCATAACATTGTGGCCACTGACAGTTGAAGTGACTTACATTGATTCTCTCATTACAGTGGCACCTGTCAGCGTGTGGGTGTATTAGGCAGCAAGTGAACATTCAGTCCTCAAAGTCAATGTGTTGGAAGCAGGAAAAACAGGCCAGTGCAAAAGGGTCAAACTGTGATGGCTGATGACTGGGTCAGAGCGACTGCAGGTCTGGTTGGGTGTTCTTGGTCTGCAGTGGTTACCACCTACCATCAGTGTCTAAGGAAGGACAAACAGTGACCTGGAGACAGGGTCATGGACGCCCACAGCTAACTGATGATGAGGTTGATCTGCTGTACATTCAAATTCCATAGAAATTCCAAACATTCAAATTCCATTTGCACTTTTCAGAGGTGGAGTCAAATTGCTTGTATTTTAACATACTTGTCAATAAAGGTTATGACTGATTGACTGATCAATTGATTGAGTTTGAACATTTGTTAAAATGGTTGAAAATGGAAATACTGTACATTGGTCTCTATGAAGAGAAACATCCAGGAGCTGTAGTGGTGATATCACACCTAGGGTGGGGGCTGTTGAATTTGTCTAAATAAATCCCGTCTAACTCATCCTCACCACCACAATTTTCACTCCTTTAAATATGTTTTACACTAAATGGTTGACACATTTGTGCTTTTCATGACAGTAGAACTATGGAAGCAAATGGATTCACAGAAGATGCACAGTGAGCTGCAGAGTGCCAGCCAACTGCTGCATTGACCCCTGTGTACACAGTATTAGGTTGGCTATAATGTTATGGCTGATACCATGTTTCAGTTTTCTTGTTGACAGTGGGCAGACAACTAACTTGGGGTTACTTTAAAACTAAAGTGGGATGATATTTAGGCAGGTTCTGAAGCTAAGGAGCTTTTTTCTATTATTTCTAAACAAATTTATGGAGTTTTAATTTGTAACAGACACTGAAGTTACTACACACTGAATATATAGACATGTCTGTCACCTGCATCTGTTCAAAACTGACAGAGTTAGGATTCTGAGGAGTGCACCTATTTTTCATTTCTGGAAGCTCAACCGTTTGTTTTGTTTATCTACTTTAAAATAAAAGCATTCTAGCCTGCTGAAAACCTATAAAATAAGAGGCCCGTTCATTCAGAATTCAAATGTAATTGGATATACTGGGAAGTAAAAGCAGAGTTCTAGTAGAGATCCTGACCTGTGTCGCTCTCACCATGGCTGGGAAGCCCCCGTTCTCTCTGTCACTGAAACCTTCACTCATGTCAGCCAGGTTGGTCATACTGCCTCCATGGGTTCCATTCAAGGTGTTGTTGTACTGCTCAATGCTTTTAGACACTTCCTGTTGGCTGTCCTGAATCTGCGACAATTTGCTGCGAGCCTGCAGGATATACACACACAGACAGTTCAGTAACAGCGGGACTAGTGGACAATATGCTGCACGGTGTTCACACTTTTCAAAGCTCCTCGTGGACATCTTTGATATGGGCGGTTTACCGCTGAAGACCTGGCTGAGTTAAATGCACATAAACGTGCACTCACTAAACTGACGTGCCATCTGATAACAGCAGTGACACTTCATTCACATCTCAGGTGTAATGAAGGGTCCAGCAGCAGTATTTCCAGGAACAACTACACTCACCTGAACTCCAGCTGGTCAAGATGTCTACTCATAACATATTTAAGAGTCAAGCAGTGGTACCAGGCCATGCAGATTCATTGCTTTTAATTTGCCCAGGCTTTGAGATACCTGTCAGATTTCTTCCTCTACCTTTACAAAATGGACCTGAGAGGAATTTTGTTTGTGGTGCACAGAAACTTTAAAAATTACGCAATTTTATCCTCAAAAAAAAAACAAAAAAACGCAAATGTGTGCACAAATAATAATACATTTAAAAAGACACTTCCTTACACATGGGCATACCTGTATACGTGTGCGTGTGTGTGTGTGTGAATAATAACTATTTCAGTACTTAATATAATCTGTCCAAACCACATCAATTCTCTGTAGGAATTTACCAGACAAAAACTTCTCTTTTAGTCACTTAATAATCAGCCCAACCTCGCAGACCTCTGCATGAACAAATACCATTAGAAGCAAGGGACAAAGGATGTTTTGTTGGTCATTTGGCTGAACCAGTTTTTAAATTGCCTCTAAATAACAGTTTCTGCTTTAAGCTTTAATATTTCTAACTGAAGCATTTGAAATATTAAATCACATTTAATAGATATGCAAAAAGCCAAATGACACCTCTGAGGCCTAGTGAGTATTTGATACTGAGCAGACCGAATCTGGGTAACTCTTCAGGGCATTTTCTCCTGGCATTTAATGTAGGATAGGCCGTGGATTCAGACCTATGTTGTTTTTTGTATATAACATGCACTGCTGGAACATCTGGGTGGCAGATCTTATGTGGGGTTTTATGGTTAATATAAAGGTCTTGGGTCCAGGTTGACTATGTCATGAAAATCAACATGACCATTCCTGGACACTTGATATTATTACAAGTGAGCACGAGCAAATGATCATCTGCTGAGACTGATTAACTCTCCATGTGACCTCCTGACTGGAGGAGGGAGCAGTGGCAGAGTACAAGCTTCAGTCATATGGTCATTACTTTCAGGAGAGTTTAGGTTTACTCCTATATGGGCTCAACATAATGGATGTCATGGAGAGAGAATAATAATAATATGAATCATTTTTATTGGGCAAGTATATTACATACACACAATAATATATTTCTGATACAGAACCGAGGGCAACCATCTGCCACGCCAACTCCCACACACACACACACACAGACACACACACACATTTGTACAGCCATGTGAGGACACTCACTGAGATAAAACATTTCCTAGCCCCTTACCATACCATTAACCAGCACAACCAAATGCCTAACCACAACTGTTACCCAAACCCTAACCTAAAGCTGATTCCAACCTTACACTAAAACCAAGTCTTAACCCTCAAACTGCACCTCTGAATGTGTGAAGACAGGTCAAAATGTCCTCACACTGTTGGCCATAGAAGAACCCACACATGCATCTCCACACACAGTGCTCACTGTTGTGGTACAGCTCCTCTAGTACTGACTTCAGTGACAATTAAGCAGTACATTACACAGTGCAATGGTGCCCCCTGCTGACAGTTTTCAGACACAGACAGACCTTGTGCCCTACCTGGTTTATCTCATCCTGCGTGGCCTTCAGAGACTTGATGATGGTCTCCAATTGGATCTTCCCAGCAGCCAGGCTCTGCTCCAGCTGGTTCTCCTCTTGCTGCAGCCGGCCCAGGTCGGCCTTAGCCCGATTCAGCTCTTCCTCCTGGCTCTGCAAGTCTGACTCCTGGGAGTGGATCTGACTCTGGAGGGTCGAGATCTGAGGGTCAGACAAGAATTAAGTAATGAGTAATGATGGGGTCTGAATTAAACACCGGTCAAGTGACAACGACCCATACCGGCACTAGTCGGTAAATTACTGAAACCATACTGTACTGTATGTTGCCAAATTAAAGAGCAACTTTGCTTTCATCCATTCAGCACCATCTCAGCTGCCTCTTGGTAATTCTGGCATTTAGCTGGACAGTTAACTCCAATTCCAAAATCAACATTAGGAGTAAGGCATTACAAGTTGGATAAAAGACGTCTCATTATTTATGATTCTGTAGCCACTGCGGTGATGCTACTGCCATGCATCACAGAAGTGGAAACCTCCTTGATGCTAGTTTCCCCCCCATCCCTCAGTTCCTCCTCTCTTCCTCACCATCTGAGACTCTTCCTGGCATTTCATCCGGACTTCATTCAGCATGTCTTCTAATTTATGCTTTTGCTGGTCCATCTCCTCCAAGCGATCCTGGGCGTCTTGTTTCTGAGCCTCCAGCTCTTGCAAGCTGGCTGTCTCTCTGTCCAGGTCATTCTGCATCTCCTGATGGAAAATGAATTAAAGCAACCCATGAGCAACAGTCAAGTATCATCTACTACATAAAGTGGTCAGATAAAATCACACTGTTTTGTGCACTACATGCACACTTCACTTGCTG
>NW_018128130.1:823007-823743 GCF_001952655.1 Monopterus albus
GACAAAATATATGTACAGTATTATAATTTATGTTGCAGGAAAAGAAACAGAAAAAGTGATAACCAAACTATAAATGAATCAACTGTAACTGAAGTAGTCAACATTAAACCAATCTGTGATCATACAGTAGCTGATTGACCGATGAACAAGTTACTCTCACCTGCACCTCTACACTCTTATGTCTGATGGTCTCCTCCGTCTCCCTGATGTCCTGCTCAAGAGTGTATTTCTCCCTGACACACAAAACCATACACACACAGGTGCACACAAATACACAAAAGCACATTTATGGTAACAGAAAAGCAGTGTAATAACTACCATTTCATCGTACACACTTCAACATGTCAGTGTAACAAGACATTGGACTGGGATTCTATCAAATCCACAATGCCTCAGACAACAGATCAGAAGGGCTTTTGCCATTATAGGGACCTATTGAAACGTGCTGAGCCGAGTAACTCTCATCACGCAATCTGCATTTGTTTCTGCAGGTAGTCCTGGCTCTGGAGCTCTATGTTTCTATGTTGCTTTAAGACAACAACCATTGTCCCCCTTCCCAAGAAGAGCCCGGTCACCTGCCTGAACGACTACAGCCCAGTGGCACTCACCCCAATCATTATGAAGTGTTTTGAGAGAGTGGTGCTGGGCCACATTCAGAGCAGTATACCGGACACCCTGGACCTCCTGCAGTATGCTTACCGGCCCAACAGGGCCACCTCAGACGCCATCACGGCTG
>NW_018128130.1:825710-847034 GCF_001952655.1 Monopterus albus
ACCGGTGTATCATTATCCATGAAATATTGAGGGTAGTTACTCTTGCTGGAACTGTTTCTAATCAATTTATTTAATATATTCCAAGTACCTCTCATGTTATTTTTATTATCCTCTAATACTTTAGAGTAATATAGTTTCTTACATCTCCTCAAAATCTCAATTAATTTGTTCTTATATGACTTATATTTTTCTTCTGCCTTCTTTGATCTGTCCTTTATGAATTCCTTATATAACACATTCTTTTTTTTACATGCATTCTGTAATCCCTTACTCATCTACGGTTTCCCACTGTAATTCCTTTTGTTTTTATACTGCTTACGAGGACAGTTCCTGTCATATACTTTCTTGAATATATTTAAAAATTGCTCCTATGCTTTATCTAAGTCTTCCTCTCTGTAAACTGATTCCCAGTTTTGCCCCATAAAATCCTCTTTTAGCCTCCTTACAGCATGTTCATTCGTCACCCTCCTATAGAAAAGATTTGTTTTTGGCCTCTCTTTTCTATACTGGCCCTCATAAACCACAAATACTGGTAGATGATCACTAATATCATTTATAAGTAATCCACTTGTCATTTTGCTGTCAATAACATTGGTAAGTATATTATCTATTAGTGTTGCATGCTGGGTTGTTACTCTACTTGGTTTTGTAATTTTTGGGTATAAACTGCATCTATATATTGTGTTATTTTCTCAATATTTCTCATATTTTCTCACCTGAAAAATGGAGACTCCTACATCAGGATACTTTTCATTGACTACAGCTCCACCTTCAACACAGTTGTCCCCCACAAACTTACCCACAAACTGTCCACACTAGGTCTGCACCCCACCCTCTGTGACTGGCTCCTGGACTTTCTGACTGACAGGCCCCAGACTGTCACTTAGGTGTTATTCCAACTAGATTTTTTAACTCGTTAGCCCACAAATCCTTTCGACTGTCAGCTGCTTGTTGTCAACTGGATCTTTCCTATCTAGGCTAAAAACATGCCATAGCTTAAACTCTTCTGAAAAAATTAACTCTAGATCCCACAGTACTAGATAATTTTAGACCTATGTGCTCACCTACATTACAGTACTTATCTAAAATTATAGAAAAGTCTTTTTGCTTAATTGTCTAAAGGTCTTGCTTGTTGCTAATACAGTATCTTTGAGCAATTTCTATCAGGATTCTCTAAAAAAAAAATTAAAAAAAATCACAGCACAGAAATGGCTCTAATTAAGGTTTTAAATGATCTTTCACATACTCTGGAGTACGCTCTATTTTAATCCTGTTTGATTCAAGTACTGTTTAACTGGATTTGAGAGGGAATTCAGAATACTGCCTTGAATTAGTTTTACTCATACCTCAGTTACAGGTCTTTTTCTGTAACAATACATGAGATTTGCCTCATCTAGAGCCCCCCTCTCTTGAGGTGCTCCTCAGGGATCAGTCCTTGGCCCTTTATTAATCTTTATATACACTACCAGTCAAAAGTTTGGGCATACTTTAGACATACACATGTCCGTGGGAATGTGTATCCAAATATCTGAGTGGTAGTGTATATGCACCACTGGGCCAAATCATATGTAAACATAATATTAATTTCCACTGTTAAACTGGTGACACTCACAGAAAGATAAGTGACATCACAGATATCATGACCTGTTTATAAGACATAAAATTCTGAATGTCTCAAAATTCCCAAAGAGTAACTGATGCCAAATCAGAAGTTATTTTATTGGGGCCTCCTAATTTGACCATTATAACAGAAAGGAATTTAGGGAATTTAATATTATGCATTCAGCACAGAAATTGGGTAATATATTTTTACTCCAAATTCTGATTTGATCAACATAAAGACTGATCATTCATATATTTTACACCTGCACTATATTGAATTTAAATGTCTTTTATTATACTGTCAATTTACTTTATTTTGAAAATTTAGATACTGTGCATGTTTTTATAACGGTTTTGAATTTTAACTTATTACAATTTTTTTGTTTTAATTGTGCAGCACTTGTAAGTGTTTGGAAAAAAGTTTATTTTTATTATGTTGGGCAAGAAAATTATTTTAATGTTCATACTGGCACCTGACTATTTTTTAGAGACGAATCTGAAAAAGTGTGAAACTATCCTTTAAACTCTACAGCTTGACCTCAAGCATCAAGGTAAATAAATTAAGGACATCTGAAAGTATGTGAAACACTGTAATGTCTGTGCATGTAAGAACAGATTTGACAAAATGCCAGTCCATGGATATTCAGTAGTGTGTGTGTTTACCTTAGAATATTCCACTGGGTAAAGGCAAAAGTGCTGACGCAGCATGAAGAATAAATGGTGAACAAACAAAAATTTGATAAAATACACACATCAAAGGAAGAGTGGATGTTTAACTAGATGTTTGGATGGAGGAAGAGGAAAGAAGTAGGATGTGACAAAGCCAAGATGAATAGTAAAGTTCATCCCCATTTGTTGCACGTTTCCTCTTCAAGTGTGCAGTTTAAGAAAGCCACTGGACAATAGCTATACAGTATATACAGAGTGGAGCCTACTGTGGAGTGAGCTGTGGGCCGCTGTCCAAACCTCTGCACTGCAGCAAATTAAAGATTTCAAAAAGAGAACTGACAAACTGGAAGATGACCCTGACCTCCCAAATAAACTTGCTACCCTAAAACACTGTGCACATACAGTAGAATTAGCACATATTTTAACCTATATTTTTAATATGTATATGAATTGTCTGGGGTGCCAGTTTGTTTTAAAAATTTGGCGGTTGTGCCTATGACAAAAAAAAAACCCAAATGTGTCCAATTTATAGTAAATGACCACAGACCAGTCACCTTCACTTCAGTGATGATGAAGGTTTTTGAAAAGCTAGTCCAGAGATTTCTATCCAGTATTCATCTAGACCAAAATCAATTTGCATATAGGCGCAATAAATGAGCGGACGATGCAGTATCGCTGTGTCTTTATAATGCGTTCAAATATCTAGTCCCCGCTTACATATTTATCTATAGTTCTGGTTTTAACTGCATCATTCCAGAGAAGCTGAGTGCAGCCAGGGTTGGTGAATCTATGTGCTTCTGGATTTTAGATTTCTTTATAGAACAAGAAGCAAGTAGTTAAAATTAATGACATTTTCTCCACCCTCTGCACAGAGGACATTGGAGCTCCACAGGTTGCCTTTCTCCTTTGTTAGTAAAACCAATGAGATGATCACTGACTCTGGGAAAAGGGGGTTAGATAATTTACCTGCTACAGGACAGAAGGTTGAGGTGAGTTTACACCCTGATCTCTAATAACCTCAAATGGGAAAGCAATGTTCTTGGGATAGAGGAGCTGGCCTAACAAAAGACGATGGTTCAGTTCTATACACCAAGTAATCCAAAGTTTGCTTAGCTTTTCAGTGACACTGTGGTTCAACAGTCTGATTTGTGCTGAACCCAAATCACTTGAAGAGGCAGGTGTTATATGGCTATGGTTATCTTATCTTACTTGTATCCCCTATCTTTGTATGTCAGCATTTTTTTTTAAGGGATATTCCACAGAATTCCATAGTGTAAAGTGTGACACACACTTGATCGGCTGTCACAGTTGCAGCAGTTAAGTGTCTACAGTATTTGGAACACTGAGACATTCTTGATAATTGAAGCATTCCCATGGCTCATACGAGCTCAGATGCTGTTAGTTTGACATCCACATTTTAAAAAACTAAGTAGGATAAACCATACAGCATCACAAAAACATTTAGGTGTGGTTATTTAATTGTGATATTATACAACTAAAGCAATTAGATCATGTTGTCTAGAAGCAGGTAGGCTCAGTATTAATTTTATCAATGAAAAGCTACAGTATGATAAAAAGTATTCATTGTTGACCTAATTTTCATGACAAAAATGAGACTAAGACTAAACAACCAACTATGAAAAACATTTTACATTTTTCCTCAAGGGATAAAAACTAAATGTTAATGTGAAAGATGAACAAACAAGAAGTGATGACCATCTTAATGCAAAGTCGTCAGCATGTGTGGAATCAAACTATAGTAACAGTTTCCTCCGTTGCCCAACATATCTCTTGTTCAGAAGTTGGCTTATCTACTTGACCTGTTGCACTACCGTTAATAAGAAGCATCTTACACCGAGTAATGTTCCATCTCTGACATCTGAAAATCGACTTTAGAAAATGGGTTTATGAACTAAATTCATCTTCATTGCAAAAAAACATAACAATGACAGTCCATTTAAAAAGACAACACGGACACAAAAATGACACAAATGTTCAACCTCAATGGTGCCAATAAATGTCTAGCAGTAAGTGTCCACCATTCATCCAACCTGTCAGAAGAGGTTTAATTTCCAACATGTATATGTTCATAAGTGAAACGAAAGAACCTGACAAGCAACCTTTGTAGGATTCTTGTGCTGGCATGATATGTCAGTATTAAGAATATCTTTAACTTCTCTCATTTAAAAACTAGTACTGATACAGGTTTCTGAAACCAGTGAACAAAAAATAATTTGTTTTATCATGTTTTCATACAAATGCTGACACATTTTAGGTGTTAATTTGACTTGTTTTTATTGTTTCATACTACTCCAGACATGAAGCGTTCTGTGTCTTAATATTAGGTTAGAAAGTGATAAAAGCCTGGATACGGGTGATGACGATGGATCAGTGAGGGAGCTACTGTATGAGTTACAGAAGATCACCATGTACAGGGCCTATAAAACTTATTCACCCCCTTGGATGTTTTACCCTATTATTGATTGTATAAATCAATCATGGTCAATATAATTTGGCTTTTTTGACAAATAAATTTACACAAAGCCCTCTTTAAGGTCAAAGTGAAAACAGGTTTCTACAAAGTAATGTCAATTAAATAAAAATATGTAATGGGAAATAAGTGACTGCATAAATATTCACCCCCTTTAAAATGACTGACCTGATTCAACAGAGGTCCAGCCAACTGGTGCTAGTAGTCTCACAATTAGTGAAATGGGGATCACCAGAGTCCAGTGAATGTGTCTCAAATGATTGCGTATCATTTGTGGCTGAACTTGAAAAGGGCTGTTCACGCCCAATCCCCGTGCAACCTGGCAGAGCTCGAGCAGTTTTGCAAAGAAGAATGGAGCAAAACTGCAGTGTCCAGATGTGCATCTACTAAATACTGACTTGAAGGGGGTGAATATTTATGCATTCTCTTATTTCCTATTACATATTTTTATTTAATTGACATTATTTTGTAGAAAACAGTTTTCACGTTGACATTAGAGGTTTTTTTGTAATTCTTTTGTCAGAAAAGCCAAATTATATTGACCAATGATTGATTAATAAAATCAATGAAAGGGTAAAACATCCAAGGGGTGAATACTTTTTATAGGCACATTCATGATAGAGTGAACAGTAACTAAGAGTGAAACTGAAAGCTGCATATAGGTAAAAATATAAATATCAAAGCAATTCCTATTTATGAAAAACATCTGCAAATGGTTTGTAACTGTTGGTGGTGTATTACATTTTGGCTAAATAAGATGTGCTATTCTGCTACTGCACAAAAGAAAAACTTTTGCAAAAAAAAATTGGTACAAAAGTTTTACTTTAATGCTTAAAATTAAATTGTTTGATGTAATCTTGTGTTCATTTTCTGTACATCTTTGAAAATGATGTTCTAGTAAAAGCAGTTTGCACTTTCAGTCCTGTCATTTCACTCAGGTGTTGTCAGTGTTGTTTGTTACCTCTGCAACTGGGCTATCTCCTGGCTGATGTCATCCAACTCCTTGACGCCAGTGAACTCCCCTGACCCCACCGAACTAGAGCTGTCCTGTAGGCAGACAGAGGCAGAGAGTGTGAAGGGGAGAAGACAAAGAAGCTGACTTGCAAAGTAAATCTTATTTGTTTAAGAATGTGGGATGATGGCACCAACTAAGCCATAGCAAACCAGACTAAAGGAAGGAAAAAAAGGTAAAGAGAGGATATGAAAGAAACCAGAAGTCCAAAAGAGGAGCACCACAGAGGGGCTGGATCAAACACTAACATGTAGGAGCGTGTCAACAACACTGCCAAGGAGAGGAAAGAGTCAGGATTTTGCAATTTGATGAATAATGCTTTTTTGTCAGCCTGCCTTTGAGAGCATTCACAAAGTTTTCAAAAGTGTGACTTGCAACTGAATTTCTGTCTTTTTTCCACTAGTATTTGTTTGTGATACTAACTGAAAAGTCAAAAGCCATTTCTTAAAAAAAAAAAACCTACCAAAAACCAAAGCCCTTTCAAGCCGGTGGGTGTTCATATATTGCTGAAGAGATCCAAGATCAAACGAGTAATGCTGGATTGTCTAATGCCAGCAAAGTTATCCAGATACTTTGGGTCTTCGACCCCCACCTGTGTTGTTCATTAGAAAAGCTAAAACTGGGCAATTGTGTGTTAGCCTCCAAGAGTACTCATAATAAACATAATTTCAGTCAAGTTTTCATGCTAATCTCTGAGTCAGAAGGAAAGAAAATACAAAAATACAGTGTATCTGTTTACTGTGAGTTCTTGTTTCCCTGAGTCTCTATAACACAGGTAGTGTTAGCTAGTCCTAATTTCACTAACTGAAGTTCTCCTTTAAGGTCCCCATGACTGCATGTTTACTGCTTTCATCATGGTATGAGTGGTATTATCTCTGCTAAATCTGTAAATAATAATCCTATGCAAAGCTGTAGGCTCATACATACAACAGAGTGACAAGCTGGAGCAGGACAACAAATCCACAAAGTAACAGAACTTCCAGTGCACACAAGGGATGTCTCGATCATCATCTGAACAACTGTTAATAAATGAAGATGATCGAGACATCCCTTGTGTGTGCTGGAAGTCCTATTACTTTGTGTAATTTCTGAATTATATTCAGAGCGAGTATGAGCGCAACAGGTAACTGGGAACATGTGAAAGTCTAAGAATATTCTGCAAGCTGCATCTCTGCAATCTATATCTCTTAGGGGTAGTGGTAGTCTAAAGGTTAGAGAAACAAGCTTGTGACCAGTCACTAATTCAATGGGACAGGTGACAAAGCTCATCAGCATATCAACAGCATTTTGATGCCTTTGAGCAAGGCCTTTAACCCCAACTGTTCCAGTTGTACTTGGAAGCTTCCAGGTGGGAATGTGAATGTGATCAGGGTGTCCCTCAAGAAGAGAGGTGGTCTTTCAGTGGACCTACTCTGACTACGATAAGGTAAAAAACTGCTTTATCAAATATTCTAATTTTAAAAAATGACTGCTAACTAAATACTATCTTGAGTCTTCCCTTGATTAGCAGACAGTGGGCAGGATGAGTCACTGGCACTGCTATTGAAATGGAGAGAAAACCACTGCAAATGCTTTCCAGTAATCAGCTGGAATAGCCAGCCACTGAAAGCATTTATAGGTTAATACACTGTGGATCCATGTTACCTACCAACAACTTGAACATTATAGCCTGAGACAGAAGGAATAGGGGAAAGGCAGAAATATCAGCAGAAAAAGAATTGTAAAGAGAAGAATAATAGTGGGCAGAGTGTATGTATATGTGACTCAACAGATTTACCTTTCCTCAAAGTTACCATCTTCATGTCTATTAGATTTTAAATCGGCTTTCAAATATACAGGTCTGGGACATTGGGATATTGGTATAGCTCAAAAAGCAGGATAGCAGACAAATCTGCACACGTTGATGCCCTGTTCTGCAAAGTGCAGGAGAACGATAAGAGGAAGAGAGAAGTGAGGGAGAAGTATTGACTCACACGTCTCATCTCAGACAGAGCAGCCATCTCTGATCCCACTGGGGTTATGTATCCTGACATACTCTGCAACCATAGAGAAATAATGATTTTAAAAAAAGTACAGCAACAGTTACACCTCCATCTGATGTCAGAAGAGGCACTTCTTAAAATATTTTGAAAAATCATCACTTCTGCACAAGTTCTTTTCTGTGTGGTCTAGTATAAGTATTATTCCATGATTTAAAATGTATTTCTAGCTCATTTCACTCCACATTATTAGACTGACATATTTTCTGTAATTCTGCCTTTAACTATAGTATATCTTAATATTACTACAACCAATTTATAGCAATATCCCAACCTACAACATATAAATGGTTGCCTTTGCAGTAAAGTGCTTTGAATCAAAGTACTTTACAAACTGCCTCTAATTCACCCATCCACACATACACTGATGGTTGTGAGTTACCTTGCAAGGTGCTGGCCTATTCATTGGGAGCAGTTCAGGGTTCAGTGTCCTGCCCAAGAAGGAAGCACCAACCATATGACTGGTGGATGACCCAGTCTGCTTCTAGAGTCACAGCTGCCCCATGAGATATATAGATACCTTACTAAGCTCCAGTCAATATGCACTGTTTGTGTGTGTGGGACCTACTGGTACAGGAGTGCCTCTTTCAGAAGGGGGTATCATGTCAGCAGTCAGGGCCTGTGGGGGGTCGATGTTCTTGCTGACTTTCTGCTGGATGAAATACATAGCAAGGGCAAACTGCTCCCTGGTTAACTTGCCTATCTGCCTTGTGTCTGCCAGAGCCCTGCAGGGAAGAGCAGACAGCCAACAGATGTACATTTGGTTAATGGAATATACAACTCACAGAGGAGACTGACCACACTGTTAAGCAAAACAGAACAAACACAAATCTAAAGGAATAAACTGCTGAATCTGTTTATTCACTCTGTTCAAGAAATCATTTTATATATCCAGTACATTTGAAAAAAATCTGTATGCAATCAGTGTTTCTCCTATATGCAGTGTTCCCCCTTGTATATGCACCAGCACTGCAAAATTAATGAAATTGCAAAAAGCTTTATGTTGTAACCACAACTTATACTGCCTATTCTGCACGCAGTCAGTAGCTGTGGGACTCAGGGAACTGAGGTGGACAACCCAGATTAATCTGTAGTGGATGCTAAACACATGCAAACTCAAGTTTACCCACATCTCAAATTCTGAAATAATAATAATTTAGTCAAGACTTTACATCTGTTAATGTGCCAGGACTGGGCTCTTCTACATTTTCTAGGATTGCTTATTTTTTGCTGGAACACTAACACCTTTTAAGTAACATTGTTTTAACTATAAAGTTTATCAGCTCGTTTCTGCTTCATAGTTTCTTAGCTTTAAATAACTCAACAGCTTTAATCTGCATTATTCACATATTAAATTGTTAATCCACAACTCCTGACAGGTTGTTAAATTTGACCTCTGACCCTTAGTTGAACAGCCAAAATTCAGCATTTTGACTTTAAAACAATAAATACCTGTAAGCTTTTGTTTTAAAGGTTTTCCTGACACTAGCAGATCTAATGGCACCACTTTTTAACCAGGTACCCTTTAGAAATAATAGCTTCCTTAATGGCCAATTAAATTACTTGCTTATGTTTTATATATGAATTTAGAAATATTATTAACACTAACTTTTAGCTACCTGATGCCTCTTCACCTACAGTCTTATTCCATTAACATTTATTAACAGTGTTGCACAACAAACAGATTTTTCACAAGCTGGTAGCCCAACTTTGTACTCATTATTGAGGGCCCCTCAAAAATGAAATGGGACATGTCAACATGTTCTGAGCTAAATAAAAAGGTTTATGACTGAGCTTTACAATGATATAAAATTATTTATTATCTATTAATTAAGATATTTTTTTTAACTTTCACATTTAAAGGCTGACGTATTAGAAAGTGGTACCAACCTAATACTAAGTTCAGACAAGAAATAAAACATAGCAGATCGAAAATTCGAGCGTGAGTGGCAACCTAGCTGACCATATATGTGCAAGGACATTCTGAGATAGTCCAGACTGCATGAAGATGTCCTTTACTTCCTGTCCGCTTACAAAACCATCCAGGTCAGCATCCGTCTTCAGGAAGATGTCGTCATAGCGACCACGGTCTGGCACTGGGACCACCCAGTTCACTAAATGCTGAGACAGAGAGAGAGGCAAATGTTGTAACTGGCTGTATCTGGACTCATAGAAAGTAAACACAATTGATGCTAGTGTTCTATAGCAGAGCAGGCCGGACTTTTTGCACTTCCATAGGCTCAAGTCAGTATGATTCTTAATCTTTTCAAGTGATCACTTTGCAGGACATTTACACAGACAAGGATCAACCCCACAGTAATAAATATTCTGGTACTCTAGTGCTCTGTCCACCTCAGCGTGCTAATGGTGCAGTGCAGCTCCCTTTTGCCACAGCTGGGCCTTCCACTGCAAACACAAGTGCAAACTGGAGTGTGCGAATAGGAAAAACTATTTGGGCTAATTGGGGATTGATTGTGTTCTGTCCGTACTCATTAAGGATCAGCTGTGAGAGGACCTCTACCTTGTATTACACGGTACAATCAGAGAGGACATGGTTTCATTAGGTCAGCTCCAATGGAGTAATCTTCTCTCTGGTAGTTTGCTTCAACTCAAGAGTCACATTCTCTCAGTTAATTTTTCTTTTCATTTTTCTCTGAGGTCAGCCAATCAGCTTCTTTTGGGCGTGCCTAGAACTAAGCATAAGCTTAGAGGAGACCGGGCCTTTGCGGTCACTGGTCCCAAACTTTGGAACGATTTACCGCTGCACATCAGACAAGCTTCTTCTCCGTCTGTTTTTAAGTCTCTTTTAAAAACTCATTTATTTTCGTTGGCATTTTGATACTTTATATTGGTGATGACTTTATTTATTTTTATTGATTCATGTTTTTATATTGGTGTTGATTATGTTTTTAATATATATTGTTTATTGCAATGTACAGCACTTTGGTCCACCTTGGTTGTTTTAGTGCTTAATAAATAAAGTTGGTATGGTAACTAGGACCTTATAAAATAAGGTACGCCAGGTTGAGTAGACTATAGCTGTTATTTCATTACATATTTAATCTACATTCAAGTAATTCTTTCTGTTTACTGCATTTTGTAAGAAGTTCATTGATTAATAAAAACTATTCATTACTTAAGATTTGTGTTTATGTTTTAATGTTTGAAGGTGTTATCTATATGTCAGGAGACCACTGAGAATGAGAGCTTGTTCTCAAACAGTCTCTTCCCTGAATAAATAAAAGTGATGATGAAGTTCTGCAAACTGTGCCTCAAGCTTTTGCACAGTGCTGTGTTAATACATGGCCGTGTAATTAGAGGTCAACAACTGTTGAATATAGTGCTTAAATAAATCCATTTTCTATTGAATACTGACCATTTGTCACTGCAACAACTATAGTAAACTTGTATATAAAAATGCAAACAGTACAAACATGATGCTGTCACCTTCTGCATCAGTAGTTAAGAGGGAGGTTAAACAAAGCTTAAGTGACAATGTTAACAACGGAATATTACAGCAGCCAATTCGTTATTTAATCCACTTATTCCTGGGGAAGGGAATCAGATATCGGAGGTCAAGCATTAACCCTGTATAAAACCCACTTTCAGATTTGTGAAACTTTTATTTTAACTATGAAAATAACAACCGATTTCTCTGACTTTTCTCCATCCAGACATAAATCAGACCAGATGCACCGTGACTCAGAAACCTTTCAGACCCTTTTACATTTTCCACAATTTATGTTTCAGACTCATCATTAAATGGATTCATTTTTTGTTCATCAGTCTACACATAATTCATCATAATGACAAAAAAATCTGCTGAGCAGCTGATGGTTTCAGCTGTTGATATACAGATGTAGGCATTCAAAGTGTCACTCTCTCTGCCACGATAAGTGGCCACTTTCACTGCGAGTGTTCATCATTTGTCCCGCAGCGTGGCGTGTTACAGTATAACGTCTGTAGGTGGCATTCAGCCTACACTCACTCAGGTACAGCACCCCATGCACACACAAACCATAACCTATAGGCTGCCATATGAATGCCTGCTTAGAAGTAAAGAAAAAGCCCTGCGGTCAGGCTTCACTTTAAACGGTGATTATATTGTGTGTGGATTGTGATGTTAGTTTAATATTTGTAGATCTTCCTTTGGACAAATGACACAACCTTCTCCTATAAGAAACTACACTCCTGGAGTATGCAACTAAACTGTAAATGCACATAAGTTTTGAAGGAAAGGTACAGTGTGTGATTGCTGGATGAGTTACATACCACTGCAGTTTTTTTTAATCCACCCATCCCTTATAACCGACTTCTTAGGTCACTGGGTTAAAATAATGCCCAGGACCAAGGGCTCCATGCTGCAAGCTGGTAACACCATACGACACCATGACTTATGTGTCACTTCCCACATTGTCGAGAAGCCTAGCAGCAGGTCAACCAAAACACAAACCAGACTTGAACTCCAGCGTCTTAAGTACCAGCGCTATGTTTTGCAGCTCTGCTATCCACTCCAAACAGTAATATGGGGGTGCTGTGTCTGCAGAAAAATGCAGCGCTTCACTTATTCAGATGTTACATCAGAGTATTATCCAACAACACGATCCCTAAAAAAACAGTTACATAGACAAACTTTGAGATGTGAATGAAGGAGTAGGCTATAAAATAGTAATTTGGGAAGGGTGGTTTAAATAAATAGCACAGTGGTACACGCTTGATAAACCGCCGTTCTGTCCCTCGGTATGGGTTTTTGTGTTTTAATTATCTCAAATCAACAATATTGTTGCTGATAAAATCTACAGACAATTTTATGTCCAGCACATTGTCTGTCAAAGTCAACACAGATACAAGGCTATGACAGCAGCTGTGTGATAGATCAGATTTAAAGTGAGTGTTTATAAAGAGGTTGTCTAGTTATTTATAGCATACTGTACATGGTGTTCACTACTGTATCTGCTGGTAACTTATGGGGCTGAGTTAACTATGTTTAATGCAGTAGATCTCTGACCAGAGATGTGAAACCCAGCATATAACACTGTATGGCTTGACAATTCAGAACCCCATATGGTTTGAGGACCTTATAGCAGGCATTGCGACATCTGGTGGCCAAAAGAAGAACTGCATGTTGGATTTTATGAGCCTCATGTGGGGTTAAACCACTGCATTACTGACGCAGCGCCACCGACAGGGCACCGCAAATACAACATGGTAAAAAAGTATGACATTTTAAATGCCTACACATGTATATAGTCTAGTCACTGACCACAAGAGCACACACTTATCTTGGATAACTGAAACCATCTTTTCTAATTCACAACACAGGTGGGGGTAATATAAACAAAATACCCATATAATCTTAGCTAGCATTAGAAAATCCAGGTTTGCTCATTTGATCTAGGATCTGTTTAGCAACATATGAAGAACACCCCCTGCAGGTAAAACAAGGTGCTAAACATAATGAATCATTCTGGCCAAAGATGTAATGGTGGCTAACTAGTCAAATTAACATTATAGATATGCTTTTGTTTAAAGCAGTAACACTACCCATGAAAACCTTCATCCTGCAGGTGGCACAGCGTTAAAATATGAACACGTTAAAAAGTAACACTTGTTTCCAGCCAGAGTTCTTCGCTGTCAGGCTATATTTCAACAGTTTTTTTTTTGTTTTTTTTTACGGCAAGAGTAAGCAACCTCAAGCCGTTGGTGCAGCATTCATAGTGTTTCAAATCCTCTCATCCAGCCATTTTGACCTCAGGTCGTCTCTGAACACACAGCAGCCCTAATTTCAGCTGCCAGCTGTGGAGATTTGACAGTTTGTTCACAGCAAAAGGAAAAGACACAAATGTCAAAATCATTTTCAAGGGCAATACATGCTCCATTTATTTTCCAGGACTAGAAAACTGATCTAAATGTTTCCAGGTTTTCCAGGATTCATGGGACCCTAGGTTTTACCCATCCAGACTTGAGTGTACAATAGGCTACTGTACATAGTGTGTATTACCTGTCCAGACTTGAGTGTGTGTTTGGGTGACAGGCTGCCGGTGCTGTTGAGTGAGTTCATGCTGCCATGGGAGGGTGTGGAGCGCAGTGAGTCTTTCGGTGGTGGCGGGCTTGCAGGTAGTCCAGGCACAGAGCTGGCCACTGAGCCTAGGCTCTTCTTCCTTTTAGACGGCGGGACAAGGGCAGAGGGGAGGAGCGCAGGAACAGGCTCCTTCTCCAGGGCCCGGTACACCAGGTGCATGGCCTAGGACAGTACATCCTGCTATTAATACATACTTGCTGGTGGCATATGTAGCTTTTACAAACATAATTATGCCCGACTCATAGGTTTGTTTTATTAGTCCAGCCCCACGTTGTAATACCAATTAGCTGCCAGTACCAAGATCAATCTAATATTTATTTTGCTGTATTTGGGTTTGTTTTCTACATAGTACAGCTACACAGACTGGATTGGGAGGTGTTACTTTCAAATTATATTCCGATACAATTACAAATTACCTGATAAAAATGTATTCATTAACTTAATCCAAATATCACAATATTAAAGTAATTTAATGTGATTACTTTCCATTACTTTTGGATTACCTCAATGCAAAACATGCAAACAAAGACAAGAGAAAAGAAATATCAATAAGATGGCTTTGGCTTAAGTGTTTGACTTAAGTAAGACAACAGAGCAATGTAAGCCTGACAAATAGGGAAACCAAGATTTCTAGTATCATCAGTGTGTCCTCTGCTCAGTGTATCTTTTTAAGGAAAACCTGCTTTTCATTAAGCAAATTCAGGCAGTGGGCCTACCGACTACCAGTTAAAGTTCTGGACGACAGTTTACAAAGCAAACATAAAAGAAGGTCCTGTGGCAAGGCGGACAGAGAGGTCTTTGTTTTAGTACATGGGTTAAGAACATCCTAAGATCAGCCACGGTATTCTTAACACATCAGCTTTTCATTTCTTTCTTATGTGTGAACAGTGACTGTTTAGATTGCTAGCAGCAGTGTTATTTATGCTTATTTAATTTAAATGTAGGCTACTTTGTGACATATGCTATTCACACTTCATATGCCTTCCTCTGTGGTTATGGTTAGGGTAAAGTGAGAGTCGGGTTCGGGGAAACATCTCGACGAGGAAACAGATTGCGACACATGATTGGCTACGGCTTCGCTCGAGACCAGAGTGGTGATGTGAGACTCATGAAGTGTTGTAACGTGTGAGCATGTGCATGGTAGGATATCGTTCTTTATTGTAGTACTAAAAATGGAATTCTGCTAATAATCTCCATTTTTACTAAATGTTTCAGTAATCTGATTACATTTTTTTACCTCTGTTGTATCCTATCATAACATCGTAATACGTAATGCCGTTCCATGCATTCCATTACGCCTGAAGCCTGTGTATATTTAGCCCTCAATAAGCCCAAATCATGTAAATATGAAAGCTGAACAAAATACAACCCACATCAAAGCGCCACTTTAATGATTTCCTACCATTTGCATTGTTCCTGTATTTTTGTGGCTTTGTGATTCAATCAATGACAACGCTGTGAAAGCGTGTTTTAATGGATGCAAAATAGGGAATTTTAGGCTCAAAGCTGTTAACATTTTCATCTGTAGGACCGGTACTATGCCATTTTCTTACATTTTGACATTTTTCCAAGCAGCAAAGTAACCAATTAGATTGAGAATATGTGGTTAGTCTATCCAGATAATGGCAATTTGGAAATTTGGTCCAACATTTTCTGAGATCTTGGCGCTGGTTATCTGACCAAACTTTAGCTCTGACCAGTCTCTGTAGCTGCCTGCTCTGTCCGCTCGCAGGTTTGGAGGTAAAACAACGAGTGGGCCACGGGCAAAATGGTGCAAATATGACATTTCTGCAAGTCTGTGTTCTGATTGTTAAAAAGCTGTTTGATAAATTGCTCATACAGTCTCCGTTAATGGCTGATTGTTGCACTATGGAGTTCTGCACCGGAAACAAATTCCTTGTGTGTGTAACATACTTGGCCAATTAAAGTGGTTATCCTTATTATTATCATCCTTATGATTATCCTTAACCTTCCACATTGTCTTTATTCTCTCTCTGCTATATGTGAGAGAGGTGCTGCCCCTCCCTCCTCCAAACAGAGACCAACACAGAGAAAATACCGAGTTACACAGGGTGACATACAGGGTATACCAGAGGTTCCAATAGAGGAAATGCAGCATACAGTAAGTGACTTTGACGGTGGAATAACTGCTGGTGCCTGTCAGGTGGTTTGAGTATTTTAGAGGCTGCTGATCTGGAATTTTCCAGCATAACAGCCTACAGAGTTTACAGTGAATGGTTAGAAGCCAGAAGAATGGCCATTCTTCCCTGACAGGCCAGACTGGTGGTTATAATATTGCTGAAAGCACATCGTGTCGTCCTTGAGCAGTTGAAGACAAAGTTCCACTCCTGTCCACTAAACAGGAAACTGAAGCTGCAGTGGGCACAGGCTCTGCACTGAGCACTGGACAATAGAAAAATGTTGCCTGGTCTGATATATCTTGATTTTAGGTCCCTTGATACCAATGAAGCCTTAATTAAACACCACAACTCGTACTGCTGCTGACCTGGTGCATCAATTAATGAGCACAGTCTACCCCATCGTTTAGTGACTAGCATCCAGCAGGACAATGCACCATGTCACAAATCATACGTCATCTCAAGCTGCTTCGACCAACATGACAATGAGCTCACTGTGTTCTGGCAGTCTACACAGTCATCAAATCTTGGTGCAACGGAAAACCTCTGGGATGCAGTGAAGCAGGAGATTTGTAGCATGAATAAGCAGCTGAAAACTGTGTTATACTGTTATGTTCACATAGACCACAATCTTTAATAAAGGTTTCCAGAAGCTTATTAAAACCATGGCAACAACAATTCCAGGTGTCCTTAAGGTAAAATAGGTCCTATTCAGTAATAGAAAGCTGTACCTAATAAAGTGACCAATGAGTACTGGTTTTTCCTTGAGTCAGCTTTGGGTTTTTCTTTCTGAATTTTCTTTACTGTCCTTAAGTTTATGTTTGTTTGTTTTTTTGTTTTTTTACATTAAACACAGATACATTGTCAGGCAGCATCAATGCTGAGTCAGATGTTTTATTCTCATTATCAGGTGTTTAAATTAACATGAATTGAAGACAGCTGATTAGGATGTTTTTATGTTGTACCCCATTACTTGTCAGATATGGACCCTTATGTTTGCACCCATTTGGTTCTTCACCTCCTTTTGTTCTACATGGATGCAGGCCTGACGCTGCTCTTCTATCATTTCTTTTCACAGACCAAGTAAATCTTCTCTTATTTGACCTGTGAAGTTGTTCATCTCTAGTATCCAGTTAGTTCAGACTACAGAAAATCAAACTACATACAGTAACAATAAAGAAGCTTACACTCACCACTGCAAACTCATCTTTGTCCAGGTGGCCATCTTTATCTATGTCACTCAGGTCCCAAACCTAGTAGCAGGAAATAAGCACAATAGGGATCAATGAGGCCGCGCAGTGTAATTCAATGAGTAAATGAAATATTACAGATTCTATTTCAATACTATATATCCACTCTGGAAAAACATATTCTTTGGCAAATATCAATAGCTCATCTCTGGACAAGCACAATGACATTCATGTTACTTTAAGTTTATGTGGAAACACGACAAATCTAAGTTCTGGACTGAGTACTTTAATCTTCAATCATGAAACCAAAAAAAAAAAAACTTAATCTAAGACAAAATATAAGAAACTGCAATTGACATCAATACCTTCCCAAGGACATCCAGAGGTAGCTTGGAGTTGATTAGGACTGGTTTGACCTTCTCTCCTGACAGTAGGCCATTAACGGGAGCCAAACTTTCAAAAATTCCATCAAATTTACTCTTTTCTTCAGGCTACAAAAGAACACACACACAAAAAAAGGCCTAATCTGTATATGTTGGCTTGATTGTGTCTTTTCTGCTTATCCAGAAGCATGGTTAAGACCCTAGACTGTATATAAAGATGGACGACATGACAGCTGCCACCAAAGTGGAGCCACCAAAGGTTGATTGCCCCCCAGGGGCTGGTTGCAGTATGGGCCATAAACCCACCCCTTCCATGTTAGGGGATGTGACATGAGACAAACTAAAGACTCAAAATACAAATCAAATACTTTCTTTTTGTCAAAAAAGTGATTTGTGTTGTTTTAGGTAGATACTATCACACTGATGTGTGTACAAGTGTGCATAATAATACTTAGGGAAATAAATTTTGTTTTCTTTTTCTTTCTGAGAATATGAAACATTTCCATATCCTTTGTATTCTGCTGCCTGTGTGTTTATGTGTCTGCGTTGGAACACACCCTGACAGCCCACTTGAATTCGGCAGAGGCAGAAGCTGTGCTGCCTAGAGATGGACTGCTGGTGTCCTTCTGAAATCATACAACAAAGATGGCTGTCATACTCCTGCCACACGATCTATTTGCATAATTAAACACACATCTTTTCTCATACTGAGCTTTTTATATAAAGTTTAAAAACATAATAAAATAACATGAAGCTGACAAAAATTGTACATGAAAAAAAAGAGTATAAAGCATTGTAAAATGATCTGCATATTGATACTAATTCCATCTAAAATGTCTTATTTTTGAACATGTGTATTTGAGCTTTAATGATGAATTTATACTCACAAACTTCGGGGGAGGGACTGTGAGGTTAAGGCTGGACAGACTGACTTCCTGACCACTCTGAGCACAGGCCACCAGCCGCAGAGCTACATAAAACCCCTGAGAGAGAGAACACACAGTGATACCCATCAATTCCATCTCCTGCTCTGCCTGACATAACTAACACTGGTGAAGTGCTCTTTTAACAGCTGATAAGACTAAAGAAAATCTAATCACATCCACTTTTCAACGTGAAATATGTTCAACTAATCATCAAAATCACAGCACTGGATGACAAAGCTGTTCCACACCTGTTTGTCCAGATACCCTTTGCCATCAGGATCAGCCAAATCCCAAATCTGAAACACAAGGCAGAAAACACCACATAGTATGCAAAATTCACTTTTAGAGCATTGTGAGATATTCATATTGGTCTCTGGTGTGTGTAGAGAGACACAAAACAAAGAAAAGACCAGTCCCTGCCTGTTTTGCTTTTCCTGCTTTGTAAAAACCCCAGCTCTAACACGATGCTCAGATTTGCCTCTCTTTATGACCTCATACGAAATGACGCAGCAGTTCATTTCATAGATCTTCCTCCGACTCAGATCCATTTTTGGTGATACAATCATCCTCTGCTGTGATTTTCTCGCTAGAACAGCAATCGAACAGCAACATGGCAAAGCTCAGAGGAAAGCACGAATACTGCTCAGCTGTTGGTCGCACAAGCAAGCAAAAAGTCTATCTATTTCCATCCTCAGAGCCAGCGAAGACACAGTGAATATTGTATATTTATTGTGGAAATGTTCCCTCAAACATTGCATGTTATGTGCTAATCATCAACTTTTCCTGGCACATTCAGCTAAACTGCTAGTTTGCAAATATATGTGGCTGTTCTGACTTCGGCTATAGCAGCTGGTAATTGTTGTTAGAGAATAAAAGTGGAGTCTGTATCTGGCTAGCCACATGTTGTGCCCCCACTTGGAGGTATTCTGGCAGCTCTAAATATTCTTTTGCTAGAATCACTGACTATACCTTTAACATACCCATACAGTATTTATTTACAGTGAAAATTCTATAGATATCTTTATAGAGCCCACAGCGCTTTTCCTTGTTTTCTGGCTTATCCACAATGTTACAACGGTGAATTATAATCTTAGATGTGACCTAAAGCTCAAAAAATTAGGTGTACGTACGTAGGTTCTATTATTTCTATGCAGAAGTAACTTGGTTTATACAAGTCTCACAAACTCTCGCTCGCTAGACTTTTTTCCTAATAAAATAAACTTAACAGTAAGTTTAAAAAAAAACACATGGGGACAAAATGCTTTCTGCTGCTTGAGAAATTCTAAACAGTCTTTTGGCAACATCATCACTGTGACTGTAACAATGTAGGTCTGGCCCCAGCGGGTACAATAACACTGAAAATGCACAGCCAAAATGGCACACAAGACTTAAAATAAAACGATAGGATAAAAGGTGATGACAGGTAAGTTAAGATTCAAACTACCTGTTCAAGTTAAATGGAAAATTTACTACTACTTTTAGGGGCAACCGTGGTTTAGTGGGTAGAGCAGTCATCTCCCAACCGGAGGGTTGGAGGTTCGAGTCACGGTGCCTGCAGTCCACATGCCAAAGTGTCCTTGGGCAAGACATTGAACCCCCAAGTTGCCCCCAATGGTTAGAGCCATCGGTGCGAGTTGGCGCCGCAGTTCTGTACTGGAAACAAAGTCCTGGAGTGTGTAACATACCAGGCCAAATAAAGGTGATTATCCTTATCCTTTTAGCTTTCACAATTAAAAGACAAACTGAATCTAAAGGACTGAAGCGGCACTTCAACTCTGTCACTATTACAGAGTTGCAGTCTGTGAAGAAAGGTACAAACAAATCAACACCTGAAGAATTAAGACCTCAGTATGCTTCAAAATGTTTGTCACATTGTCTGACAGCATCTGAAACCAACAGCCAATGCAGGCAGTCAGCTATGTTGACAACTGCCTAGCCAGGGTGCATGGCTCCTTGCTCGTCATTGGCTCTGATATCATGTGACCTCTGCACTACATCTAAACTACAGCTATATTGTTTGTGCTGGCATGCTTAACAAAAGGCTTGATTTGATGCAGTACATCATCAAACTGATCGACATATGAAAATACTTGTAGTACATTTTGGTTTCACACATTTAATGAACTTAATCATCTCTCTGCATCTGGTTTGGAAGACAACCATCACCATGGTTCCCCGGCATACAGTAAACGCCACAAATAACTCCTCTTCCTCATCATCACGTAGAATTTTATTCCATCTACAGTACCAAAGTGTAGTGGCAAAAAAGGCAGGCAGCTTTCATAGCTGCTGTGCATACACCACTGTACTTTTCTGTGTCCACAAGGCACCAAATGTTTGGTGCAGACTGATGGGCTTTAAGGTGGAGGTCATTTTGCAATGTTAGGATTTCTATCTCTAGCTGTCCAGCATCCAAGTTGAACAGAGCACTTAGTTGCTCAGCAGTGCATGTCATGTCCACTTGCATGAAAGGATTTGTAAGGAACGACACACATGGCTCAAGTTGATCAAAGTCACAAAACCTGTCCTCAAATTCCTGTCCTAGTCTGTTTATGACTTCGGAGTACTTTTCTACAGCTTTGTCAAAAGCTGCAGATGCAGAAGCATTGTTATTCAACACAACCTGCACAGAGGGAAAAAGTGCAGCAGTTTTTTTTTCTCTGTAAATGCACAGAGAAAATGTTCATCTTAGCTTTAAATGTGTTTACTGCACTTATCATGTGAGCGACAGTTTTACCTTTGCCTTGCAGCTCACAGTTCAAATGATTCAGTTTCCCAGTGATAGCCGTTAA
>NW_018128130.1:848121-860465 GCF_001952655.1 Monopterus albus
CTGTTAAAATGTGTTGTTTCCTTTTCGCTTTCCTGCCATTTTTTGGGGGTAAATCACAACTAACTCCTGATCGTTGCTGCCCCGCCTCCCAGTGTCAGGAAAGAGGTGTGTGGTGTTGACATGCACGCAATATTGACCTTTAACTTCAGAAAAGGCCAGATTTCATTATATACATAAAGCTTTTTTTTTTTTATTTTGTAATAAATAACATCATTTTAAAATCTACATGAATTCAACCATTTTTGATTCAAAAAGTAAGGCAACAAAAAATTTTTTTAGACAGAGCTTCATTGTGACAGTGCTATTTTTAGAACATGCCTCGAGGGCGCCTCAAGTGGTCCTTGCAGGTGAGCGTTTGCCCGCAGGCACCGTGTTGGTGACCCCTGCTCTAACAGGTACTGTGACTTTTAACTCTATGAGCTGTGTTTTCAATAATGCTGGCAGCACACTAGACTGACAGATCCACAGACCAGATGTTGACCTTCAGCCCACTGACAATCCACTAGTGCATGAAGAACAATAATCATGTGACATATGAGACAATGTATGAAGCATGCAGTCCTCTCCAGTTCTGTGTGAAGTAACACTGGCCCCATTAGTCACTACAGAGAAACAAATAATGTAACATTTACCACTACCTACCTTTCCCAGGGTAATATCAGGTAGTCCAGACTTTTTTAAGAACAAGGCAGCCTCTGTTGGTCCAACTCTCCCTGTATTCCTAGGATCCACCTTGGAGTAAACACACACATCATGGTCTGAGCACACTGTGGCATATTTGACGGTCTCCCTCTGAAACATATGAACTGTCTTTCACACGTTTTACATAAATTGGGATTGCAGTTCATAAGTAGGCTATTTTGAGATGGCTAATCCTCTTACCTGTCTGTAAAAGCTCTCATATACAGGGTTCCCACTTGATAGCTGTGGGAAGAGAGACAGTGTTAGTCCACTACCGGGTAGCCCCATGCCATGAGGGTCCCTCAGCTACAAGAACAGATATATAAGCTGTAAATTCATATATCTGACTAGACCTTGCATAGTGCTGGCTAATTAGGCTTTTCCCTTCAGGAAGAGCGCCTAAGCCCTCATTGCTCGCAATCAATAACAAGGATATATCACTATTGATCTGCCTTGTCATATTGCGCAATCGCATCAGATAAAACACAATCACTGTCACGAGTGTTCTTCAGCCATAAGCTTGCCACCAGCGAACTGTGACTATGACTACAGACTCAACTCACATCAGCACCAGTAAAGCTCAGTCAGTGTTAAGCCTACTGTAGATCTATCCGCCTTCTGGCCTCTAGCGATCCCCATCTTCACTCATTAGCGTTACTTGTCATCAAAGCTAGGCTAGCTTAAGGTTTGCTAGCTTAAGGACTGAACGCTGTCAGTTCCTGATGCTTTGTCAACATACGTGCTCTTACGAGCCTGGTCCACACTTTGAATCCAGTGTCTGTGGCGCTTATTATCTGTAAATGTATAATTTGTAAGTTAAAGGAATGATGTGTCGTACATAAACAGCTTCACGCTAGCTAGTACCAGCTGGGGCTAACAAATCCGCTACCTAACGGTAACGTTAATACAGCAGGCCTTATTCGACCAGCTCTTTGCTTTATTTATAGCTGCATTCAACGCGAGCTCTTATTTCAGACCAAATTAAAATACAACGTTGTGGACGAGACCGTGTATAATGCTATCAGTTATGTCACCCTTAAGTTGAAATGCACAGTGGTAAAATGCTGCATCTTTACCTGGGTGAGAGATGTGAGAGCTGCCATCTTCCCTGTTGCTGCGGGAACGCACCCACCCTTCCTCTCCAAGGCAACACGCCGACTGGCGGACAAGCTTAAGCCTCACACTCCGGGGACAAAGCGCGGTCAAAACTCCATTAAAAATCTGATAAGGTTTGCATTACTTGCAAAAATAATACAATATTTCTTAAAACAAAATGTTGCACTTATGTCCGACCAAGCTCTTTAATTCGGAATAATTATTTTGCAAACAAATTATAGAAGAAATTGCTTGACCTTTTATGCACTTAAATATTGTGCTGGCATGTGGGAGCCTTACACAAGAGGGCTCAAAATTTATTGAAGATCTGACTGTAATAGGAGCTGCATACCAAACCTACTGCATATATTGTCGAGGTTGAAAAAATGCTTAAAAAGAGAAGCTTTCAAGAAGTGATAATAAAGAATTTAGAAAATGTCCCTAAAAATTGGTACTTTGTAGCTGCTGTGCTGTCATTTGACATCAGAAACACAGTATGCACTCTCCATTAATTGACACTTGACTGCAGTGTATGTACCAAACTATAGCTGTAACCTCATCACTTCACAGTGAAATGTGATGCCTGTACTTCATGATAAAATCACCTTGTCTCATCCTCTTTGTAAAAGCCATTTATTTTACACAATGCTGACACAAAGGTTTTTCACAACTATTTAGCAAACCCTCAACTGGTGTATTTGTTTGTAACAATTTTTATAAACTCAAAAAGAAAAAACACTGACAAAATGGGTAAACCAACAAAATCAGAGCAACACCACATTGATAGTTTCATCATTCCTAACCCACTGCCATGCTTCAACAATCTCATGCAACAACAGCTCTTCATAGCTAAAGAGCACCTTTGTTACAGTAAAGTGCCTTTTTCCCCAATGTTTGTATACCCCATCTACAATATAATACAAATTGTCCAGTTCAAACACAACAAAGAGAAAGGAGAAACAGCAAAACATGCTAAAAATATTTGTTTTGGCTTCTAGCGCTTATTCAAATTCCCTTTAGTCAATTTTTGAAACAATAACTGATTATCACTAATTAAAAGTCTAATGACCAATCCTCATCTGTGAAACATCTCACTAGACTGTCAACTACAACACCATTTGTAAAATCAAAGCTCAAGTTTTTAACCCATAAGGCATGAAGGAGCAATGGCTCAAACTCTTAAGATGCATAGAAGATATGACACCAGACAAACTCAGACTGTCTGGAAGAAGGAAGTCAACTATCATTCCAACAGAGGAAATACTGTGGATTAATACACATTTCTTAAAAAAAAAAAAAAAAAAATTCCATCCTAAAAGTCAAAATTGTTAATCAACAATTTTTATTATTTTTTAAATTTACTTCTGCAAAGTAAAAAATAACTAAGTCAAAATGAATACAAAGTCAACATTTTTTAATCAAAATTATTCTACATCTTGAAATAGTGCATCAAAATCATGATTAGTTAAAATTGTTACTTAACCTGCAAACACCTCAGACAATCTTACTATTGTGTAATTTGACTTACACCACCAGTCAGAGATTTGAACACACTTTCCAATTCAATTCGCTGGGACAGTGTGGCCAAACTTCTAATTGGTGGTGTAGCTCAATATTTTTATTAAACAGTTGTAATTTTGAGGTATCATGACATTTTGTTTATCTTTGACCTTAAGTATTTTATATACATGACATTGGTAACATTTTGTTTAACTTTCCTTTTTCTGGCAGGAACGGGCAACAAAGTCCCAGATGCTCCTGCAAGGCAACTTGCAGGATTCATTTTCCATGGATAGAACCAATGAAGCACATGTACATGGCGAATGAAAGGTCAAAACAACCCCTGAAGAATGTATTCTATTTGGACACATTCTGTCTGACATATTTGAGTGTTTAGGATTTCAAGAAAACAAGAACCAAAAAGGTTAAATGATCAGATGTGAACTTTAATGTAAATCAATGCTAGCTTTCAAACAGTGAAGTGAACAGATTGCATCACATTTTCAGGTGCATCCAACATGCACATGTTGGTGGCAAACATGTGCAACATGTCTGTTTGCACATGTTGTAAACTTATTTTTGTCATGTATATATTCGCTACAAATACATTCTGTAGTGTGCACACTGTATATGCACAGTAGTCTAAGTTTAACACCTGATGGCCTGGGAAGGTGATGCAGACTGATGGTCTATTTCCTGACTTCTCTCAGTGTAATCACTCGACACAAGCGGCAGCAGTAACGATGTGGCAGCAGTATGGCAGAGCTCAGTATGAGCGCCCACGGTGATCATTATAGCTAAATGGATAGCAGGCGGCACAGCTAACTTTGAACAGCATGTCATCATCATCAAACCACAGTCACATGGTGTGAAAAGAAATGTCCTTCTTATCCTGTCCTTGTTCCTCCCCGGTGGACTTCGTGTAGCGCTGTCATCCAGTCTGCAGCCCTCTGCTGGATGGTGATGTATCAAGTGATATTTGGTTACTCATCGTCCCATGTTTGCTGTAGCAGGAAGTTTGCTGCCAGATTCTCATTCTTCTCACAGGCAAAGTAAGCCTGGATGACTAAGCCTTCAGGAAAGCCCAACGCTTTTAACTGGAAAACAGCATACATTCTCATGTTACTACATGGCTGGCTGATATCAAAATAGGAGAAACACAAGTGGAAACTCATGAATAAATTAGTGGCAATTTACAAAACTGCAGGGGGGTCACTGATTAAATCTGACAGTTCATTTCTTGATCATCTGATTTAGCGTTTTAATTCACAGAATGTCAAACACTGGGAAAATGCCTATTCTGAATTTTCAGTGTCAAAGGTGGCATCTTCAAATGTTTTGTTCTGTCCAACCAACAAATCCAAAGATATCCAGCTTCAGATTATTCTCAAGTCAAAGAGAAGCATGGCGACAAAGCGCTGCACATCATAATCTGAAAACACACCTGCCATGGGGGAAAACAAGTACCCACTCTCCGCTGACTTTATATTGTATGTAGGTGCCTCTTTGACATTTCAGTCTTATTACTAAAAACTGAAAAAAAGCAGCTGTGTCATAGGATGCACTACCAAGAAGGCAAAGAATTCAGTTAAAATTTTAAAAGCTACCAAACAAAAGAAAAAAACTAAGCTTTAAGACGACAAAGCGGATAAGACGTGAGGGATTAGCAGAAAGAATGGGGAAACAGGGATCATGACATTCAATACGTTTGTATACAACAAAGTATCTGGGTATGTTTGCAGGTGCCTATAATATCTTGCTAATACGTATCATGTGGGAAGAAACTTAGCATCAATTTATTTCCAAAACAGAACCACGTCTAGAGAGACAGAGTGCAGCTAATAACTAAAATGATGATGGGAAAAGTTAGCTGTTAAAATGTTAGCAAGCTACTTTGGTTAGCAGGCCCACAGTAATCTGCTGATTTTTTTAACTGTCTTCTGTGGCTATTGAGGCTCAGATTCCATTTGGTAGTTAGCTGAGGCACTTGCAAACATGTTACTGCTATGGCACAAGTTGCATCAAAATGCTTGAGCTTAACTTAAAGAATTACAGTAACCTAAAGTGACGTTTGGAAATTAACGGTGACAAAATGCTCATTGCACACAAAGGTTTATCAGGATCCCACTGTTTCCCCATTGTACCTGCTAATGCCACACTTTTGTCTTCTTAAAGCTTCAGTGTTTTGTTCAGCAACTTCTGAAACTGCATCTCTGGGTTCTTTGCGTTGATGGTAGTGTAGTCTACCACATAGCAGCTTTTAGCTATTTTTCAGTTTTTTGTAAAAAGACCAAATTGTCACAGAGGTGCCTTCACACAATACAAAATCAGTGGAGCAAGATGAACTGTCACCCCCCATACGCACACGCACCTGGTGCTGGTGTTGGTGTGGTCTAAATACGCCTAGTCTCTATCAGTTAAGCACATTAAAAAAAAGGTGGAACCAGAAAATGTTGGTGATTTTTACTTCAAAATAGTTGCTGGTTAATTTTTTATCCACGCCTGGTAGGAACTGGCTCATGGCTGCAGCTCTGGGTTAGTGAACGGCTTCATGAGGACGACAGTTTGTTGGACACAATGAGGGAATACGTTTTGGGAGAATGAGGTTTCCCCGTTCCAACAGAGGAGCATTAGTAAAGCTACTCTGGAGACACTTTACTAAAAAGTCTCTGTTGGTCACTTTACTGTATGGTAGTTTTTATTTTCATTTGTCGCCCATCTGTACATATACATCAATACCCACCTTCAGAAAACAAGGCTATGTGAACTCTTTAAACAAGCTGCCACAGAGCTTCCAAGAATGCTGCTGTTTTAGCCTTTTAAAAGTGCACTTTTTATATTATTTGTTTTGCAATAAATGATTTCCCAAAGGAAATAAAACAAAACAATAGAAATCATGACTTTTCATGGCTTATTTTGCAGTGAATGCTTCCTCATTCTGTAGCAGCCTGTAAGGAACTATACAGTTTATGTTTAGAAAGAATGATTTGGTGAATCAAACATCATGTAGAAAAGAAAATCTATCAGAGATCTGTGTGCTTTAGCCGACTATCCATCCGTTATCTATATTGCTTATCCTGAAGAGGGTCGCAGATACTGGTAAATCCCTGCACTGTAATGTCATTTGACTGGTGAACTGACCCTCTCAATGGCCTCCTTCTCCTGTGCGGTGACCTGGATGTAGTTAGTGTGTGGGGATCCCTGAGCCTCGGCCCCCTCCCCTCCTGTCTCCCCTCCTCTTCGTGGTTCATTCAGCATCTGCACAAAACGCTCCTGGTGCTGTGTGATTTGCTGCAAGTAATACATACAACCAATATAAATACTAGTGTACAACTGATATACTGTAGTTTATGAGAAAACAGCTAAACCAATGAAAAAAGGCCACTCAAGATTTTAATGCTGAGACTTAAAAAAAGTCTAGAGTTGTATAAGAAACATGTTCTCCTGGGCTCACTGATTTACTGCGCTTACTGCTTGCAACCAGGTTTATCAACAGAAACCCACACACACACACACACACACACACACACACACACACACACACACTTTAATCCCTGTCAGAAACCCACTGCAACTTGGTAAGTGTGCTGGATTGGTACCTGCAGCAGCTGCGGGTTGTCTCTGCCAAGCTGCTGCAGCAGGGCTGGTAGGAGGGCCGGGTTCTGCTGGATGATCTGTCTCATCTGCTGGAACTGAGGCTGGCTCCTTAGGAACTCAAGAGGGTTCTCTGTGGAGACGGAGTCTCCACCAGCAGAGGGAGACTGACTGCCAGATACTGGCCCTACTGGGGATGGGACACACTGGTTACCGTTGTTGTTTAGTGTGGGAGAAAGCTTATAGACAAAATAGCTAAATAAGACAAGGTATGTTCAATCAGAAGCTGGAAGATACCAATTCATTTTATATGTCCTCAATCCACTTTTATCTTCCAACTTCTTAAACACATGACCCAGGTAATCAGCAGTGGGCAGGGCAGGGACAGCTGGAAAACAAGCAGGGCAGCGGCACTCAAGGACCGGAATTGCCCACCCCTGTTTGAGATCATTCAGCAAATTAAATACCTAGCAGATCAAGGCACCTCATCAAACTGATGCTCAGTGATTTACGATATTGCCCACCATGTTGAATGCAGACCTCCCTTATATCTCCCTGGTGTGAGAGCCAGTGGGAAGAACCTACAGTCTGCAAGAGGGCTGTGCATTATTTCCTTTAGTGGCCTGCACCCCCCAAAAAACTCTACTGAACCAAATTTTACAAGATAACTAAATATTGTTAGTGTATGGCAATCACTGGCTGCCTTGCTATGTTTTTGCTGGCATTTCTTTGTTAACAGCATAGGTCAGAAAGCAATGAATGAATTTTAATAAAATTCTGAAGAAGTGGAGTATGGCCCACGGAGCAATGGATCAGACTCTAGTGCTGCCCGGCATCATAATTTTGATACAGGAATATTTTAAACAATTCTTCACCATTGTGAGTGCTGGAAAGGCTGTTGACTGTGAGCCCCCTTGTGGCCAAAGTGCACAACTGCGCTGCTGAGCATCCTGAGCACAAACAAAGGCAAATTCCAGGGTTATCGACAGCTGCCCATTCATTGTCAGTGGAAACTGAGTGCTGTCACTCAGAATGCCCGGCTGTATGAGACAGGCGACAGCCCCGAGCTTGGGAATCCAATCGGGATTATCATTTTCAGAGATGTGAATGCTCATTATCTGACCAAACTAGCTCTATTAGCAGGCTGCTACATCTTGTTCAGAGCACAGTAGTCTGTTGGTGAGGATGCTGGTGTTCCAGCTGTGCACTGCAGCTGAGTTTCCACTGTCAGAACCTAACATGCGATACACCCCGTGCTTCTCTTAACTGTCACCTGTATAACCTCACAGGCTGATGTGGACCGTCCTATTTGCTTTTCCACTGTATTTTTTTCTGTCTCAGTCTCTGTTCAGGAGGAGAGAGGGGCTATACTCCTCTCACAGCTGAACAGAGGGAGAGCAGAGGATGTGAAGGATCACTCCGTAGTATTACAAAAACAGCTGTTGAACAAGCAGAACAAATTTGCAAAAATGTGTCATTTTCACCACTTTGCCCACGGTCCACCCAACTGAAGTCCCCGTTTCAGTGTTATGGTGCACTTTAAACCCAGACTGAAATTATTCAAAAATGCAAGGTCATCAAAGAAAGACTGCAGCCACACGAGAACAGTTATAAACTAGTCTAAAATAAGAAAGCAAGATCAAGATTAAATACTTTTAAAAGTAAACATAAGACTAAGTAAATTACCTTGCTGTCTGGAACACTACACTCTCCCCAATGCCTCAAAGACCTGACCCCCCCAAACACACACACACACACACACACACACACACACACAGATACACAAGTAAAGAAAACATTCACCTGGAGAGCCAAGAAAAAAAGACCACTGTTCTGGAGAAAGGAGCTCTTATGAACATTTAAAAGGATGATGGCCAATGGGGAAAAATACATAAACATTTACTACACACTCTAGAATCCAGTGGCAGACAGGGATAGAAGTAGAGCCAGTTAAGTCCTTACCGTGAGTAGATACTCTACTGCTCGGTCTGGGTTGTTGTAACTGGCTCTAAGTGCAGCGACCACTTGCTCTCGCTCATAACCAATAGACATAATCTCTGACACCAGGTTCTCATAGGCTGTACCTGTCACTGTGGAAACAGCAATGGAGATAGGACAGAGAAAGAGGTGGTGGATGAAAGGTGGATGAGGTGAGGAAGGTGCTTTGCAGGCTTTTAGTCTCTACAGACCACAGTTCTTTTCAAAAATAGCTGTCCACAATTGGTATATAAATTGTATTACATGTTTTCTACACAGTAAAGACCTGGATATGAATGGGTACAGATATTTACAGTGCTCCAGAGATATACGGATCACATTTTAGCTGACTTTTTTTTTCAGCTTGACATAAATTTGTTCTATATTTTTGTCATTTCCCATTAATCCTTGGATGATGCAAACAGTGAGTTTACTGTGAACTACATCTGAGCCCTCTCTTTTTAGCATGTATCTATTTACATTTTTAGTGAATTTTTATCAGGAGTGGCCTAAGTGAGTGGATTTACATACAATCATCACCTGAGTTATTTTCATAGATCTGAAACATCTAAATCTGAAGTAATATGCAGGACACTGACACTCGCATAGGTTCAATTGCTCTGAGAAAAATGGGAGCAATTTTTGATGCAAACTATCAGCAGGACACTAAGAGTTAGAACAAAAAGAAACAGAATTACCGCTTTGCAGTTCTATGCTCCGTCATCCGATCAGATTAATGGGTATGGGACAGGCGCGAGTTCACTGACCTTTGACCTCCAAAATCTAATCAGTTCAGCCTTGATCCCAAGTGGACACTTTTGCCAAAATTTGAAGAAATTCCCTCAAGGCATTCCTAAGATATCGCAATCACAAGAATGGGCCGTATCGTTGTACAGATGTACAAACAGACCGACAACCCAAAAACATAATGCCTCTGGCCGTGGCTACCGCCGGCGCAGAGACAAATACAGTATACTGTATATAAATAGGAAGGAAAATTATAAACGTATTACCCAGTATTGAAGCTGCTTCTTCAAGGAGACCCAGTTCATCAACAAGGCTGAGAAAAATGTACAAAAACAAAAGACATGAAAACATGTAAAGTAAATCAACATTCCAAAAGCACAATTACAGTAAAACTCAGTTGTAATAAAGGAACAAGACAAAAAGTCTACCAAATTATGTATGCTATACTTAGTAAGTCATGCTTTGAACTACATGCTCATAGTGACAATGCTAGCATGCTAGTGTTTAGCAGGTATAATGTTTACCATGTTTGGCACCTTAATTCACCATGTTAGCATGTTAACATTTGCTAATTAAAACTAAACGCAAACTGAAGCTGATAAGAATGTTATTAGTTGTGCAAGTATGTGGCAAATCCAAGTTTTGACATGATGATGGGGCTACAGGAAGACCATCAAAATTACTACAATTTATTCCGAGGGAAATGTGAATATTCTACAAAATTCAGTGGCAATTCTTCAAATACATTTCTGTGTGGATCAAAGTGGCAGACTGACAGACATTACAATATTTTAACTGTTATGTACTACTGAGCAACATGCTTTCAGCTAAAGTCACTAAGTAACCCTGATTCTCTGTAGGTGACAAAAACCAAAATTAAGTCAAGAGCAGCAGTGAAGTGTTTTCATGCAAAAAGAGCTGGTTCTACATTACATTCAGAGCTGTTACTAATATTCTGACCCTCTCAAGTATGTAGCTGGGGAGGACAAAACTACACAGACTTAATACAGTGTAGTCCAGAACATCAACTTTAACAAAGACCAAAATAGTAAACATATGATTGACATATGATTTATAAATCTATGACAACGTCACCAAACACTGGAACATTCTGAGCTTCATAAACACAGATGTTGAGGTGGAAGTGTTGGATTTAAATGCATATAATTGTACAGGTGTACCTAATAAAGTGACCGGTGAGTGTAGGTTCCACATGATCACAATATGACCTTAGCTAGCTAACCCAGATTTTCCAACATATTTGAAATAAGATTCTTGGACAATGAGATAATGAATAACTCTCAACCTGGAAGCAGAGGAGAGGACTGGTGCAGTGGCAGATGGTTGATTCTCTGGCTCTTCCCTTGTCTTTTCTTCAGGCTGGGCAGCAGGTGTGAAGCAGTCTGATGTGGCTGAGACCATCTGAGCAGCTTCAGAAGCTGGGGCAGAGGCTGGAGGAGCAGCTGACTCCAAGGCTGGTGCTGAGTCTGGGGCCAGAACTGGCGCTGTGTCTAAGTCCAAGGTTGATATTTCTTTGACAGATTGGGTGTTTTCCAGCACTGGGGATGTGGACTCAGGGGGAGGCACTGAGTGTGGGGCAGGCGTGGGTGCAGACACTGTCTGTGTCGGTGTGAACGGCACTTCTGCTGAGGCTGAGACTGTGGGTGGTGCTGCAGCTGCAGCCGGTTGGGGAGTTGGCTGAGTGGCCCCTTGTGATGGAGGGACTGGTTTAGGCTGAAAAGACATTTGAATACTGATCATTAGCAGCACTACGTTGTTCACTTCACTCAACTAAACCAGGCCGTACAAGTTTAAGTTCCAGTCATGTTTCCATATCAGAACACTGGCATTCAAAAGATGACTGAATAAATATATCTTGCTCACTTGTACAGGTTTCAAAGGGGTTGTAAGTACCTGTACTATGATGCCTAACATGGTAAATTCAATACAATGTACATTGCCACAGCACTAAATCCATCAGTACAAAACAGTCATGTCATATTGTTAGGGTCACAGGCTGTTGTTTTAGAGTTGAGGTATGAATGCTTGAGGGGTCAACCTGCAGATAACAGTACGACTCCTCTTCTGAGATTCTGAGATGATGATGGACAGCGAAAAGTAAGTTGAGCTCAAGCAGGTCTGACTAAAAGTAACAATAAATTAACTCTACTCACTATTAATGTCTGTCAGTCCTGGATTAGTTCATTCATCTGTGTCTCAGACCACTGTTGCTATTCAAAAATGATTAAAAACACCTCAGTAACACACACCGCTGCACTGGTTCATATGTTTCTTCACTAGAAAACATATAACCTTTTTTTTTATTTATGTTGCTCCAAAGGTTTCATAACTTTTTATAGCATCTGTGGGAGGTGGCCGGTCTGGTGTCATGGTGCAAGGACAATAATCTCAGCCTCAACACAGACAAGACGAAGGAGATGATAGTGGACATGAGGAAGGAGAGGAGATCTCATCGGCCACTGTTCATCCGGGGGCTCAAAGTGGAGAAGGTGAGCAGCTTCAAATACCTGGGCGTCCACATCAGTGAGGACCTCACTTGGACACTTAACACCACACAGCTGGTCAAGAAGGCCAAATGGTGGCTGTACTTCCTGAGGAGGCTGAGGAGGTTTGGCATGTCGCCTAGAATCCTTTGCAACTTCTACAGCTGCATCATTGAGAGCATATTGACCAGCTGCATCACTGTCTGGTATGGCAGCACTACTGCTATGGACTGCAAGTGCCTGCAG
>NW_018128130.1:860896-876616 GCF_001952655.1 Monopterus albus
TAACTGTGCATATGACAAAATAAATACTTTGAACTTGAATCTGAAGTTAGCAAGAGTCAACTGTGCATGTGCAAGATCTCTGGATATTCTTAACAAATATTAATTTTGTGTTTCATAATGAGGAAACGAGTCACCCAGTGCAGCGGTATGTTTTCCTGATGTGTTTTTGAACAACAGTGGAAGTCTATGGCACAGACAAATAGACTAATCCAGGACGGACAGGCATTAGTGGTGACTAGAGCCAAATCAGTGTTGGTTTTAGTCTCTGTCTGAGGAGTGTTGATAATACTGTTAACATAGAAAATGACCGGCCTTATCCTTTAACAGGCTGAACATATGCTGAATGCCTTGACTGTAATCAGCAACAAAAGACACAGGTCATACTTGAACCATGAATTATCACTGACATCAACAATAAACAAAAGAGTGACTTGAAATAATCAGTGAAAAAAAACTGTATTTCTGTTTAAAAAAGAAACTCAGAGCAGCTGAGCAGTGAATATCCATGACATGAGCAAAAAAAAAAAATCAGCTAGGACACTGACCTTGGTAACCATGACCACCACAAAGTTTTTCTCATCGATCTTGTACTCTTTCAGCAGGGTGTCATCATTTAAGATTTTGCCTGTGACATTCAAGCAGAAACAGTGAATGACAAAATACTTACAAGTACCACAGTATTTTTCTGATCATATCAATGAATTTACAAGATGATTATTCTCACTGCTGCTTCAGCATTCTCAACATGGCTTGAGCACTTTAAGCAAGCAAAAAAAGCATGCGGTGCTCTAAAGTAAGAGAATAATAGAAATAATTAAGCCATGGTGAGAAGATCATCATTTTCTATAAGTGGAGTGCACTTTGGCCCATTTTGGCACTTACAAAAAGATAACCTCCAATTTTAAAATGTTTCCGTAGTCACTCGAGGGTTTGGTCCATTTTATAGCTACCTACCTAGTGTGAATTCCAGAAGCCGTTCATGTAATTGCAACTAAATTTACCTGGAGCAATGATTTGGAAAGATGTGTAAAAGGCTGACAGAAACAATGTTTGTGTTGTCTTTGTAAATTATTTAAACAAACATAAGCCAATTAAACAAACCAAGCATTTTGTGAGACTTTGTTCCAACTGAATATGATATAGCAATGATTCTTCCTCTGTAAGACTGTGAAGTTATCCTCCGCCTCACCTGCATAAATCAGTTTTTGTCCCACAGCAGGAAAAGCGTCTTTTCCCCTGTCCGCCTCTATTTTCTCCTTTAGGGCTTTCACCTGTCAAACATGAACAAACGAACACTGATATCACTGAGTGAGTTATGGGAATGGAAATAAGTCCAAATGTTACACTGTATCACTGAAAGCTACACACAGTAGTGTCTGTCTAATGGCTGACATTTGTTACTGGAAATGTCATACCATCATATGTTATGTGTTACCAAGGTTGTTGTGGCCAAAACCTGGATTAAGTCAGATCTGTTTGGACATTAGGGTTTTCCTCTACATCTGACAGACAATATAATAAATAAAAGCTGGGTATAGCTGTTAGCAAAAATATGTTCGATGTATTTCTTCTAGTCCTCATCTGTTCCTGCATGTGTGACTACACATCTTCAACTATTTCAGTGTGAAAAATATCCATATTTCCTATTGTTAAATTTGACCAAGCTTGACTGTTCTCCCTTTTATGACATCACATCCAGTCTTTCACAGAAGCATTACTGTAGTGTATATAGATCTAGTTTTTAGAAAATTTTGCCCAACACATTGATTCACTGGGGCTGCTCCCTGCTTGATGGTGTTACTACGTTTTCTACTATGGTATAATATGTGCACCTGTATCCTAGTGCCACTGACTCTTGGACATTATGATTCACATGGTAACACTTCATAGGAAAGATTATTTATCCAACACGCTCACTAGTACTACAATATAACTTACTACATTATAAGAAAAGTCCAGAAGGTTTGGTTCTATTCTCTTAGAATGATTTACAAATAAGCTTCCCCTAGGTCAGGACCGAAGGCCTTCTGAGCGAGTGACCCACTGAGCCACCAAATATATAAAAATAGCTATTAGTCTCAGTATTACTTATATAACAGCAGGGGCAGTAAACCACTGAAGCAGAGCCACATTTTGTGTCTTTTTAATTTTGATGTCAGCCTAAAGTATGTGTGGTAAATATTACAATAAAGTTTTATATAGCATTTAAAATAAACAGCCAGAGGCTAAGTGAAACAACCATAACACCTGCTCCTCAGTACAAAAATGATAGCGACTGTCTGTAATGTGGAGGCATCAGTGACATTCATGCACAAATGAAGAGTAGTACTGAAGAGTATTCTGGATGTTCATACGTGAATAATGAATAATCAGGTTATAATTAAAACCAGGACTAAACATAACAAGGACTAGTTTTCGTTTAAAGATTTAAACTGACAGATGCTTTTGAGGATATGACAGAACATAAGCTGACTAAAGTTAAATTTGAGATAGTAAAGTAGAGTAAAAACATAAGTGTCATTAAATGCTGTAATGAAAAGCTCAATGGCCACACAGGTGCAGACTGTTACGCCTAGAGCACCAAAATACCCAGAAATGGCCCCGAGTCCTCCTATGTCAACATTAAGCGATAGGAGGCTTAAGGTATTGCATCGTCATTCATGGTGAGACGTTAAAACAAGTCCAATTGTATCAAGTTCACAAACCGTATAAATACCATTTCCGGCCGTTTTCCATATAAACTCTTCGTGCCGCTCACACATTAGTAGCGTCTCGTGGAATACCAATAAACACACACAAGACTTCCCGAGGAACACAGACAATATATTTCACTGTATTATTTGGATTGTGGGGTAAAAATCACGTTTGTTACTGCCGTTGTTTTCACAAAACCTTAATTGTATTGTATCACGCCTTTACTTTGAAGGAGCACTTGGTCAATTCCGGTCTCACAATAGCTAATTATAGCTAGTTACCTGACATGGAGGGGTTCTGCAAAATTGCTAACTCGTCTGACTGCATATTTCTGGCGCTTGACGTTCCTTTCTCAAATAAGCAAAAACACTGTCGAATCTCATTAACAGAGTTTAGCAACCTTAATATTTACATATTCGGCTATGCTACAGCCTATATGGCAGCCCTCCCGGCCTGACCGTGTTTACCTCAGCCCCGCTAACTTCTACTCACCGTGAATTCTGGGTCTATTTCTATTTTGAACGTTTGCTGTTGAAGGGTCTTTAGTGTAATCGTCAACATCTTTCGACAAGGTGTCAGAGGCAGCAAAGGTGAAAAACGACTGTAGTAACGCCAATTTCTAGACTGTAGCTGCTATTTTTCGCTGAGTATCTGTTTATCTGGGTCTAAATGTATGTGTGACTCAGCTGTCTCAGTGTCGCGGAGCAGGCTGGGTACGGACGCCATCTACTGAGATAAGCATGGATGTCAGACACACCATTCTGCCGCATTCAAGTGCTGTCGGAAATATCACACATCGGAGAGTTCGGGTAAACTCAACAAAATCATCCTCTCATCTGGCTCGTCTTGGTTCAACCTCATTTGACCCTTGGCCATTTAGTTCAGCCTAGATGCGATTGCCCAAACATTGCATCCATAATACCTAAAAAGTTAAAAATGCTTGATGGGGCAACGTTTCCAATAAAATTCACTGCTTATGTCTCCCTTGCAACAAGAAAGTCTCCTTAACTAGGTTATGGCATGTGAGGAGTTAAATGAAACAACATAAAAAAACATGCAAACATGTACCTATACCTGTGAGGAGTCCAAGAAATTACATCACTTTAGGGATTTCAAGCCTTTGTCCATTAAAGGAGTACTCCGTGAAGTACTGTACTTTAATAAAGTTGGTTCACAAAAGATCTATAAAAATTATTGTCATCATTGAAGCAGCAGAGGCTGACATATGCAGATTTTAGTCCACTGTCTGGATCAAATTATAGAAACACTTGGTTCTACCTTTGCCATAATGCAACCAATAACATCTTTTTATTGGAGCTTCCTGTCTGGTAAACAGGGAAGTCTTTGAATAAATTGAATAATGTTTTCAGTGAATAAATTCACTGAAAAGGCTCCATTTCTAATCAAAATATACTTGTCTCATCATCTTCATAGCAACACCACATAGAGGTACTCTTCATTATGATGCTGACAACTTGAACAATCAGGAAATACAAACAGACTTGAACTTTAACTTTGGTCACACTCCACAGACTTTATCTTGTGCAATAAATTTAGAAAATATGTGAAAATGTAACCTCAACACTTTGTCAATACTGACCAAAATGTGTATCTATGTGTCAAGTATTAGAACATTTGCTAGATTTTTTGATCAGACATTTCCTGATCTCAGTGGGAAATCTCTGTTTAAAAGGTTCCTTTAAACACTGATGCACTGTGCAGTTTGGCATATTTATAGAAAAAACACAATTGGTGGCTGAGGAAAAGATCAAGATGTTCACATCTGGTGCCTGAGACACTCTTGATAAAGTAGTTTTTGCCATCTGTACCTATGGTATTATTCTGGTACAGATACTGACAATGTAAAAACAGCTTGTTCCAGTAATAATAATAATAATAATGTGGCTGTTGTTTTGTTTGTTTCAGCCACTATTCTATCACTCATAAATATCTTCTTCACACCACACTGAAATAACACTGACAACATTCACACATCGACCAATACCATCAAAATCAGGGGTCAGATTGTTGAGAGAAGCTTCAATTTATTAATTGAAACTCAAAATCAGTGTGCACCCATGGGACAGTCACTCATTCAAACCAAATGAGGATTGTAAAAATCACAGTTGTCTCTAATGCATTCTCAGTCAAACACACACAAACACACAAAGAACTGTGTGGAAAGCTTTGTGTTTTGAGGGAACGAATGTAATGACTGAATAAATTACAAAGGGGGTCGATTAAAAAAAAAAAAAAAAAAAAGTACTATATCACACAGGAGAAATAAAAGTGCATGAAGCAGACATCACAAACCCTCAATATCCAGGACATCCCACCCAAGGCAATAATAAAGGGCAACTTTCTCTGTGAGTATGCAGGACACACACATCAAGGGATTGACCACATTCAGTAAATTACATTAACTTAGAAAATTCACAACCAAAGCAGGCACAGAACAGAAGGAAAACATGTAAACCCTTCTCCCCTCTCTAATTTGAGGACTTTTAAAGAAGACAAGGGAACTGATAAAAAAATAAATCTGATCTGACCCCATCTTCTACCCCTCCTCCGCCCCTACACCTGAATAAAAGGCTGCTGTATGTAAGGCCAGATTTCATAGGGCTTTCACTAATTTTCTTCTGTTAGCTTGAACCTGCAGAGAAGGACACAACAGTCCACCAACGGGCTCCTCCACTCTACAACTCATCCTTGTGATTGACACTGCTGTCCTCCTCTTCTGTCCCTGCGTCCTCCTCCGCCTCCTCATCATGCTCGCCCTCTTCTTCTGCCACCTCCTCCTCCTCCTCCTCATCATCTTCTTCTTCTTCGTCGTCCTCCTCCTCATCGCCTTCACCATCCTTCTTCTTGCTCTTCTCCTCCTCCTCCCTCAGTTTCCTTTCCATGTCCTCCTGCTCCTCCTTCATCTTCTTCTCTGGTCCCTGGTGGGCAGAGAAGACGAGCTGTTATAACGTTCTCAACAGGAGTATAGAGTTTAATGGTGCATTAACTAAATCCCTTTCCAGACATGTACTGATACCCTGAAAGTATCTAGATGTTACCTGGAGGAGTTGTATGTGAGAACGAAAATGTCTGAGTCAATTTGCCCAGAAATTAAGTGGACTTTACCCTGCCAGCTCCCTAGTCCAAAGTCCACAGAAACTCCAAGTCAGCTGGAGTGAGCCCACATGAAAATACAGCAGCTTATAGTCCATTATATATATATATAGCATTCACTCTGAGCTAGGGGTGTATTTATTTACAGTACCTTCAAGATGATGGTGCTTTAAGATAAAGAAAGCTCAAGTTACTTGATTCATGTCACACTGTAGAATGCTGCTGTTAGACTTAATACTAAGTTCACACTGCAGATGACATTATACAATATTACATTCAACAGATTTTTAAATCAATTTTCTTCATGTACCACATACTGTAATTCCACTAAAAATGCAATTTTGGCCCCTATATTTACTCACCAGATAAAATCATTAAGCCCTCCTTATGTCACATAAAGTTTGAACACTTATTGGGAATTGAATTTTGGCAAGCTGATATCCAAACAGGAACCAGTGTGGCAGCAGCAGATGTTGCTAATTATGGAGCCCAGGCACTCAGAGACCACATTTTATCTAAAGGAGTCATTTTTACCTAAGCTCCCTTTCAGCTGGAAAGTCAGAGTCTGAGATCAAACTACTATGGCTGACCTACAGCTTGCCCTGAGACAAGACGGTTCTCCCCGGTGATGACCACATACGCCGACTTGTCAGTCTTTGACTAATCACCAATTCAGTTCCAAGTCGAGAGCTTTCAGCCGGCTCCTAAGGTGAAGGGTCAGTCAACAGTGATTTCAGGATCTAGCCTTGAGCTACACATAGCCTAGCCTGTTAGCAGGCCATCACACCTCTAGGCAATGTTTAGCCAAACTGACAAATCCTGACAATTACAGCAGCTGAAATTCTAAATCCCTAGCTGGCTTCCCATTCCCATGTTCACTAAAATACACAAGCAAATGTCAATGCCTCTTGGTACAGATGATGAGTATTGGTCATTATGTGTGACATGTTCTTCTACAATAGGTAGCATAGTGTCATAGTCCTACCTTAGTAGCTCCCCAGGTTTCTTTACCAAACTCCTCTGCTTCTCTGACATCATCAGTGATTAGAAAGTTGTCAAAGATGGTGCCAGATTTAACCTGAACAAAGACAACAAACACATTAGCATTATTTATTCGTGAAATCCAAACAAATGATATTTCTTATTTGAGTCAACTCAGTGGTCTCGCTGAATATTTAAAACAGCATGAAACAAATCTGTACATATGCTGCATTTCAGCTCTAAAGTCATTACACCTCTTAGTGGGTAAGTAGAAATAGTTACCTGCCACAGATCCAGGCCCAGAACTCCAATGTTATCAAACTTATACATCGTGGCATCATGAGTGTATTCTGGGTTGTCGATCTCAGGGTGGACCCAGGGTCCTTTGTAGTCTGGGTTGTCAATCTGCTTGGGTCTCCATTCTCCCTGCAAAGACAACATAACAGGGCTTAGGACTAGTGAATATTAGACCAATTCCATGAAAGATATAATACCTTCAGAATATTAGCACCCTACCCTAAGCCTAAGCCAAAGCCTTTAAGATACACCATATTCTCACAAACTCCAGTAAAGGGCTTTCAAATCAAACATTTGTCTATATATAGTTCCAATCCATGGTCTTAACTATACAAGTCATACCTTATACTCTGGGTTGGTGATCATAGGAGGTTCCCACTCTCCATCCATGTCCTCATCCCAGTCACTGGGCTTCTTGGCATCAGGGTCAGGGATGGTCTCTGGCTCGTCCCAGTCCTGGAAGGCAGCAGAATTGGAGTTACTAAAAATACAATTTCAAAACATGGTGCACATGATACAACTAAACTGAGCTGGGCCCTGTGCATGGACAACTAAATTGGTTTGTTGATTATTTGACATAAGCCTGGATTTTTTCGGACCTTCAAAGCTGGAGTCCATTTTATTCAGAGTTGTTGAAGCAACATTTTCTTAAACTCACATTATCAAAAGTGCAGCTTATTCATAGGTCGTTAGACCCTGATCAAGGCTTTTCCTGGTGAACCTTTGCTCTGAACACCAACAGAGTGATGTAGTTTGAAATATGATTTGAGATAACAGCAGGGACAGAACCTGGTCAGAACAGAGGGAAGGATGACTGCAGCCAGATACAGAGAAATCTTTGAAGAAAACTTGATGAAGAGTGCACACAGCCTGAGACTGGGGAGATGGTTCTCAGCATGACAGTGACCAGAAGCATACAGCCAAGACAAAACGGACAAGTCTCAGACTGTCCCTGAGTGGTCCACATCTGTGGAGAGATCTGAAGATGGTAGCTCACAGACACCTCACATCTAATCTGACAGAGGTGGGGAGGATCTGCCATGAAGAATAAGGTAAACCGCCCAAATCTAGGTGCTCAAACCTGCCAAAGACCTGCTCAATGCTGTAACTGCTGCCAAAGTGAAAATGAGAGATTCCAGTTTGTGGTTTTTAATAAACATACAAAGAAATACGTAGGGTAGATTGATGGGCAAAGTGGCAACCTTTATTCATTTACATGTGCCGTTTCCACCATGTTCAGAAGAATTAGTCTGTTATTCTGATAATAACAACAAGGGATCAAGGGCACAGCGGTGCAGTAGTTAGCACAGCTGCCTCACAGCAAGAAGGTTCGGGGTTTAAACCCTGGTCAACCCGGGGCCCTTCTGTGTGGTTTGTCTACATGTCAGTCCTGTGATGTACCCCAGAAAACATACAGGTGATTGAAAAACCACTACAGTCCACTGCTTTTATTTTATGTTTCAATATGAAGCATTAAATATACTTATACATGATGGCATATAACACAAAATAAAAGTTTGTACACTAAAACAGGACAATAGTTTGAGATGCTTTGGACAATTCAACTATAAGATTCGTGGCTTTTAAAGGACCACAGACAGCCAGAGCAAACAGTATTTTATATGAACTTGTCATCTGAACATTAAAACACATTAAATGGTTACCTGCAAAATTCATTTTGTAAAAATTTTCTGTTAATACAATTACAGCTGCTTTTTAAGAGCTTTTAATTAGGTCTCATTTTCATAGCAGTGTTATAAATATCAGCTGAAGTCCCTTGCACAGCCAGAGGGAAGAACCTCACGCAGTCATATGAATGCAGCTCAGGGTTTCAGCATATCTATCATTTTGCCTCGATTTTAAAAATATGAATATATTGTTTTTTTAAGATAACTTCATCTGTTTGCAAAAACCAAATTAGCTGGATGAGAACTCACAGGATTATTTTAGCCTGAGAACAGCATCTTAGGCTGAATTCATAAACCACACTTGAAAAACAGGATTTCAGGGAGAATGTGAGGGTGAGTCTTTGTCTCTCTATGCGTCAGCCCTTCACTTGACTATGTGTTCAGTCAGGTGATATTATCTATGTGGCTCTGACAGTAACGGTATGATGGAGACTGGCTTATGGAATTCAATATTTAGCACATCTAATACTTTATATTTCGATTAAGCCAAAAACCCAAGTCATGATACAGTATGTGAAGTTAAACTAATCTCCTACCTCAGGTTTGGTGTCACTGGGGTCATCGATCTTGGCCCTGTCATCCCAGTCACTGGGTTTCTTGGCCTCAGGATCCTTGATCTTCTTTGGGGGCAGCATGTCCCAGTCATCCTCCAGGGAGCCAGACTCCACCTTTTCATTGTTGATCCTCACCTCATATGTCTGGTCTGGATTCAAGATCAGTGTGTACAGGTGGGTCAGCTCATCATCCTGGGAGCGGGTGCCATTGAGAGTAAGAATATTTTAATTCATTCATTACAAAAGACCAATATCAAAATTATTCATCAGGCTTTGTGCAAAAGCTACCTTGCATTTGATGTCTTTCTTGATGAGGTGGTTCTGGCCCTTATAATTTAATATTACATGAACCTTCTTCGTGCTGTATCCACAGATATCAGGCCCTGGAGACACAGGTTATGTTATTTATTTAATTTCCTTTATTTTTACACAGAGGAAGCACTGTAATTACTAAATCTGGAATAGCTTAATCTACAAATGACCTACAAGTAAACATTTGTTCATGTTTTATGGTCAGGCCTTGGGGTCTCTAGAAGACAATCATGACTCACCAAACATGATGTAATACTGTGACTCTCCATGCATGTTGCTCTGGTCAAGGTCAGAAGGGAAGATCTTGACGTAGCCACCTCCACAGTCAATCTTCTGCTCGTGTTTAACAGTGAACTGGATGACTAGGGGCTTTCCCTCGTTGCTGAAGGGCTCAAAATGGGCTGACAGGGCGTAAAAGTGGGCATCCTGGCTGGTCTGAACACCTGGGGTAGGTGCAGACAAAAAAAACAAACAGTCAAAAAAAAACAAAAAAACGAGTCAATAGCTGTTAGCAGCTATCCATGACTTTTGTTTGCAGTCATGCAGTTGTTTCCCTTGTAAAAGATTTACAGTAGTGCTTCAGACTATAGCTAGCCAGACTTAAAAGCAGGGCAAACTGGGCGAATGCACCAAGGCCCCAAAAGGTGCAGAATTACTGTGTCAACAGGTTTGTGGATTAAAGCTCTGTTTAGAAATTCATGTCACATAAGTACATTACCACCTGACAAAACCTGGTCAACCAGGAATCTTGAGATTGTGTCTTGAATAGGTGTGCTGTGTCAAGAACATAGTTTCAATTTTAGGGTTAATACTCCTAAATTATTTTGTTCAATCAAATTACCACAGAGCAAACTTGAGCCAGGGAGTATTTCAGTACAGAAAACAGTATTTACCCAGTTAAGCGTTAGGGGCCAATAGGCTAATTTGTTATCTCAGGGCCCCTGTGGCAGTAATGCTGTGTGATATATATTGTTTCCAATAATATTTTAGTTGTTTTAATGATGTGTGCGCTGGCATTATTGAGTATGTTACTTACTAAAAAAAAATAAATAAATCAAAAACATGCCTTGAGAGTCCACTGCATTATTTAGCCCAGTGCAACAGACTTCCAAAATACAGACACCAAAAGCCTTACAGCCTACACCATTAGATTTAATTGCTAGACATGGATCACCCTCATTGGTATGGAGGGATTTTGGCTTTGAAAAGAGAGAGGTGCTCAAAACACAGCACTCCGCAAACTATGGCTGAAATTGGCTGCTGGTAAAGACCTGTTTTCCTTACACATGTTGTTTCCATTCATATTATTACAGCAACAATTAATATAACAACAACAATAATAAGAGTGGACTAGTACAAACATAGGATTCAAAATAGCATCTGCTTCTCAATGACAGCAATCCCAGAAAATAGAGATCAATAGAAAATAGAGATGTCAATATCACAAATCCCCTACCTGGCAGATGATTCCAGTCCTGGATATAGTCTCAGAATATACTGTACAGGTCAATTCCTTGTTTATACAGTGAAGGTACTGAGACATGTACACAAAACTCTTTTACAAACATTTGCATGTTAGGAGACCATCTGCATGTATTGTACAAGCTTAAGACAACCCATCTGTATCAACACTGGCAGACTATACATTACCTTTATCTGCTTCAGCATCCCCATAGAACTTTCCAGCACTCAGTTTCCACTGGCCGTAGTCTGATTTATGCTTAGACTGGACCCACCGGCTCTTCCATCCATCTGAACCAGAATTAAAATGCAACTGGTTACTCACTGTCCTGTCCTGTTAGTTAATAAAATATGATCAAATCACATTATGCATCCATTGTAAGCCTGCTGCTTGTTCCAGGCACCTACTTGAACCTGTTGTACTGCATATTTATACCTAAATTAGACGATTCATAACAAAAGCAAAGAATTTTGAAAACAAAGATTATTGCTAGAAGGGATTTTATTGGGGAGGGGTGTATCTGATTAACGCTAAAAAAAAAATTCAGTTTATGTTTTGATAGTTTATATTACTCAGATCTTATCTGGATAGTTGATAAGCCGACTGTATATGTTTGATCTTCTGCTGCTATTCTAACGTAACAAGACAGGATTTAACAGAAAAACCTTCAAACATCACCGCAACTAGCTGGATTTCACAATGCAATATCAAAAGCGAAAGAAAATGTGGACTAACATAGGAGAATGTCGATTGATGAATTATTGTGTACTCCAACTGACCGACTAATTTCAGACGACCTGTTTTAAAAGTTACGTGGACATTACCTGGACGTTATTTAACTGTTAATGTAACTTTATATATTTTCATAGCTTGGATGAATTTAGCTCTCACTTGCCTAATACACACACAACATGACCTAGCTTAGCTCTACTGAAATGGGTTAAACTGATAGAGCAATGTTAGTTGTAAAAGAAATATATCTTTAAATTGACAAATATTGAGAAGAAGCTACTAAGCGACACTGTTCAAGATAGCCAAAGACTTTGACAACACGATCTTTCATACAGTAACTACACAGGACAGGAAGATATGGAACTGGCTACTGCACCTCCATCCAAAAACTGCTCCTTGAAGTAGATAGTAGCGTCGATAGTAACAGCTATCGATGCAAAAACGACAAGAATCGTCACTGGAAGCTTCATGTTGCTAGTTTCTGTCTAGCACCGACGAGTAAAGAGGACAGATTTGAGGTGAAATCAGCTATTAAAGCCTGAAGGTAACCTGAGTATTTTAACAGCGCCGAGCCTTGCACAGATGGCCGCGCCTCATTGGACGAGCGTTTTGCCAATGAAATGAGACCACGAGTTACTTTTCGGAAACGCTCGGGTTACATCGGACAAACATCGGAGAGGGGTGGAGACTAGAAGCGGTTCCGTTCTCCTGTAAAAGGACGATGTGCAAATTACGTTTCCTACCTAAAAGTACTATAATCTTTCATTCAAATCAGTGACAGGTTGTTTTCTGCGATTGTGGATGTCCAGATAGTAAAGATTTTATTTTAAACACACTGCCTATTTTATTACGGTATTTTTGTATTAAAGTGCACCATTAGTCTGACCATTAGTCATAACTAATCCATTTGGTTTAGGATATAGTACATTTATTATTATTATTATTGGCTATTTATTGTCTGAAAATTCTCCACCTGTGACATCTACATAACGCGCATGGCTTACTTTTCAAATGTAGTTGCTTTTTCGCTAATATACTCTATTTCACTTTTGTCTACTGAAAAAAAAACGCACTGATGCGACTTGATCTCACGAGAATATCTGACCTTGGACCTTGGACCTTCAGAGAGCGACATCCTAATAACCGTGATCGTATAGTGGTTAGTACTCTGCGTGGCCGCAACAACCCCGGTTCGAATCCGACACTTGCATAAAATGTTACGAATGAAAAACGTATATTCTTCCAAATAACGAAACTGCAGAAATCGTTACGTCTGAGCTGTTTTTCTTGACATTAATTCCAGAAAATCTGCTAATTAAATTACAGTAGAATATGATCCGTTTCCCTGGGCTTCAATTAAACCATATAACACTGAACCATACTTTCTTCTGTGTTTTCAGTCCTGCTGTGCGTTTTTGTTTGTTGGTTTTGTTTTGTGCTTTTTTAAATCTATGGTTCAAATCGGCCTGACCAAAAAGGACCACACCACCCAAGAGCTCACAAGCCTCTCATGAGAATATCTTCCTGGTTGTAGCCAATTATTTTTAATGAGGTTTCTGTATGCCTAAAGGACTACCTTTACTATAGGCCATTTGCTACCTTAAGAAGGCCTTAATTTTTTTTTAATTAAGATGTTAATTCAGGATTTGTTTATTATAAATTTTTGGTTTTTGTGGTTCCAAATTTTAAAATTCTCTCTACAGAATACCATTTAAGAAAAATTCCCAATTCAGCCTATACATTCTATTCATTTATCGAGTATCATACTGGAATAAAATACTGTTTGCAGTGGTTTAATATGAAATGTTACACTATTATTAATATCCATCTAAAATATTTCAGATTAATTAAAATCAGAATGTTACTGATAAAATGTTTTACATTTATACATCAAATATAATTTATCTATTACTATTGCTGTAATATGAAGTACATTAAACAATACAAAGGAAAAACAATAAACTGTGAATGCTAATGTAATAGCTTTTTAAGAATATTAGATTTGGAAATGCTTTTGAAAACGTAGCACCAAATGCCCTTACAGATCTCTTGGTTTCATATCAACTTGCTTTCTGTCAAAATCACATTTTTTAACTACCAGTTTTGAATCCACAACGCCCTGTGGGAAGTTCAACATGTATACAATAAACCAAAGAAAGGGATTAATACAGTAAAATGTAAATTTTCAGATCTGTTATTGGCTGTAACCCCGTAGTGGCAGAGAGAGGTGGCCAAGAAGAAGTTAAACTGGATTAAGAGTTGCTTGGTTTAATGGATCATCTTAGTATTCAGTAATGATGCCAAACAATGTCCATGCTGTAACTCACAACTGCCCAAGGAAACCATTAAAAGTTGGAGTATGAATTGAGTTTGGCCTTACTGCAACAAAGTCTAGCCTCCCTGACCCTGCACAAAGCATAAGATGGCAAAACATCAGTTGTCTTTAAACTGAGTGTGTGGGCCCCATCCTGATGTAGTTTGTCCCCAGCTTTGCTAAATTTAATCTCAAATTCGTTTCATTGGGCCACATCCACTGTGTTTATCTCATGTATATGTCCATACATTCTGTATCTACCATTGTTCACAGTTGTTTTAAATGTAATGTAATAACAGTATCTGTTCCTTCAGACTCACTGAGTTTCGCACTAACCCCCAGGTCCTGGACACTAAGGTAAACCCTCAGGACTTCAACACAGAAGAGTGCCTGTCGCAGGGCAAATGAGACCAAGAGGACACAGACCTCACTGCACAAAAAGGCATTATTGGGTTCTAAAGCGAAGCCTCCACCAAGAGGGGAAAAACTGAGAAAGTTAAAGAGAAATGTTGGAAAACTATGGTTGGAAACCAGAGAAGTGCCAAGAAAGACATTTGTGACATTAGTGGGGTTTCCCACCTTCTCTGTGCTGCCAAGTCCTCTCAGTGGTGCCGTCTAGTGGTTCTCTGATGCTTCTGCAACTACACGATCAGAGAAGGGCTACATGGGCAGGCAGCTGACAGAACAGGCCAAAGTCATGCAAACCACTTGATCCCTGGCAAAACGTGCAGTCACTTGTGTTGGTCAAAGAGTGTGTGAAAAATGGATGAGAACAAAATTTTCTATAATGCAAAATATATTTTTGCATGCATCTTTCAAAGCACAAATTTCCTATAAGGGAAAATGATGTCAAAAAGCATCATACTCATGATTTAGGCTCATATACAGTGTCTCTACGCTCTCTTCCCTTTAGACTTTGTCACGTTTTGTTTTGTTTTGCACCTCTGAATCACAACGCGTTCATTATGCTGCTTTGATTAAAATGTCCAAGGCTCATGGAGAAAACTTGGAGTAAACTTTTTGATGTTACTGTCTTTTCTTTGATCATGTCATCAGGCCCCATATGATTCATAGCAGGATAAAGAAAACATGGAAGTCCAGGGGGGTGCATGCATTATCTTTGGCACGCTACCGCTGTGTGTTCAATTATAATGTCGCATTGACTTTGCTAGTTTACCTTTTTCCTTTTCTGTGGATGGTTCCCAGTATTTTTAATTTCTGGCATTTGTTCATGTATGATTTTTAATTTAATTTATGAATTTACATCTGTTATGGTTGGTCCCCCTCACCAGGAGGGTGAGGGTGACCTGAGGTTAGACTCAAGTATGCTGACCCAGGTGCTAGTAAAAAGAAGGGAGGTTTTAATGGAACAATAAACACGAAGTGACAACATAACTGGGTCCATGTACATACAACAGCAAAGTAGAGCAGGGATGGTGACGAAGACCAGGACGAACAGGTGAGTAGATGGGCTGACGGCAGACACCAAGGGAGCAGGAGGATGAGGACGGACAGGTGAAAAATAATAGCGAACGTAATGAATTCCACAGCACAGGGACTGTCAGCGTGGAA
>NW_018128130.1:876699-878332 GCF_001952655.1 Monopterus albus
CAGCATGGATAACAAAAAGTAACGTCTGGCTAACCTCATGGACAAAAAAACAAACAAAGCGGTCCACAGCACAGGAACTGTCAGTGTGGAAAGCAAAATACATTTTATACATACCACAAAAAAGGACTGTTACAGGGTATGCACGTTACAGTAGTTAAGTCACGTAATGCTGCAGCAATGGCAGAGCATCTGTCAGAGGTTTAAATGAGGAAAGGAAATCATCACCTAACGAATCAGCTGTGTGCGACAACCCAGAGTCACTAATTACAAAAAGCGACACAGCTGAGGCATGGATCCCACAAAAAAAGAGAAAAGCAGGAGAGAGAAAAGAAAGAGAGGCAGGGGGCGCCGCGCGGAACCGGCCGGAGTTTGTGCCCAAAAAAAAAAGGTGGGATCCCAGAATGAATGTAGTTAGTTTCATTAGCTGAGACTAAAGCAGACCTACATTTTCTAAACCTTCAGGCACTTGTACTGTTAAACTACTGCTACAAAGTTTCCATTTCACGCTAATTTGAGGTGCAACTCTTGTACTTCTCTCCATTTCTTAGACAGTGATAGTTAGGCTACCTGTAACTTTGCAGCTTCAAATTTTATACAAAAAGAATATAAAACACAGAACATACAGAGCAGAGGGACGGCTGCTTGTCACCATCAGCTGGTCTGTTAAAATCTGTCCCTGTGCTCCTTTAATATTCTTTTCAAATTCAGACTTGTTGTACTGGCACGACCACAAGCAGTGGTGGAAGGTAACTAAGTATATTTACTCAAGTACTGTACTTAAGGACAATCCTAAGGTATCTGTACTTTAGTATTTTTATTTTGTGCTACTTCATGCTTTGTCGTCACCTCATTTTAGAGGTAAATATTGTACTTTTTGCTCCACTACATTTATTTGATAACTTTAGTGACTAGACCCTTTTCATCCATCCATTTTCTTCCGCTTATCCGGAAGCGAGTCGCCTAGACTTCCCTCTCTCCAGACACTTCCTCCAGCTCCTCCGTGAGAATGCTTAGGCGTTCCCAGGCCAGCCGAGAGACATAGTCCCTCCAGTGTGTCCTAGGTCTTCCCCGGGGCCTCCTCCTGAGTGACCGAGCTCCTCACCCTATCTCTAAGGGTGCGCTTTAATTACTCTTTAATGTAGTGTTTCATTTTTAAGGTGAAGATTGCGATATGTGATTGTTACTGACCAGCATGTGCGCGCTCTGCTTCCTCGGTGCCATCGTCTCCCACATGCACAGTGATTTGATCCACCCATGACTCATGCTTACGGACGCACGTAGTTCACCTTATATTATTGCGCATTTAGTACAAAACATGTTGTTTTTCGACATAAACACTTAAGTTCTCACTGTGCACAAAAGCCTCTGTCCGGCGCGTAACAGACCTACTGAGAGATGGTTCTCTGTAATATATGTTCTCTGTTTAGCAGCTTTTAAGAACCCTCGATAAGCAAAACGTGGCCTTTAAAAATAGAGGTTAAATTGAATGAACAGACATTTGGTCATTATTAATAAACTCAAATATAATATTAGCATTGTATGAGTGGTATAAATGGGATATTGGGGATATTGATTAGCCATCTGATGATCATAAGACTGTTAGAAATTAACCCAATTCTTTTGTTGGAAGCAC
>NW_018128130.1:879133-883733 GCF_001952655.1 Monopterus albus
CACAACTTAGTTGAATGTTCATCTCAAACTCGTAAACCATAAACAGTATGTGAACTTAATTGTAATTTATAGTCAAACTTTCCAACTTTACACAAAATATATTGCCAAGGTTAACACATTAACTGTTCAAAATCTGACATGTGACCATCAGTGAACAGTGATAAGTGAGCAAGTGGTCATTAATTCTTATTGAGCACAATATAAAATCATTCTCATGCCCTCCTCTGGTCAAAATAACAGTGACAGGAGTCTCTACAGGGTGACTACTTGTGTGTTTGTGTTTGTTTCAGGGAGCCTGTCACACATGCGGTGCACTCACTCTTACATGATGCAGTGACTTTTTCTGGCTTTAAAGTTGTCTTTAATCTTTTTCCCCTCAGGCGGCACCGCTCAGCAGGTTGACTACGTCGTTGAACGTCCTGCCGAAGATGGCTTCCCTGAAGTCATCAGGATTATGGATGACAGCAGTAACGATGTCCCTATCCTCACCTCTGATGATGAGGACGATGAAGGTGAGGCTGAGGTAGGTATCGCTGATGAGGGCGGCGGTGATGGCGGTGGTGGAGATGGCGGCGGTGATGGAGTTCCTCTTCCCCCTGACTATGAGGAGGATGAGTTTGATCTGTTCGTGGATGGTGAAGAGGAGGACAATGAAGAGGTGGATGTGGAAGAGGAAGAGGACAGTGATGTGGAAGACTGGATTAGTGAGGATTCCGGGTACTCCACCATGAGCGAGGAGGAAGATGACGATGATGACGATGATGATGACCAACAGCTGCTAGAAGAGGACTTCTTCCGTGCCTGGTGACCTCCAGCCCCTGCTGCTGTTCCTCTTGCTGCTCCTGTTTCTGAGCAGCTGGTTGTCAGGCAGCCACAGCATCTTGTTCAGCCTCAGATTCCTGAGCTGCAACCCAAGCCCAAGCCCCGTCTTGCTGCTCCTTCAACCTCCAGCCTCAGCATCTCTACAAAGAGGAGCAGGGATGAGAGCAACAGCGAGGAGGTAAGTCCTAAGAGGCAAAGATGGACTTTTGAGGAAAGCCTTGAGGAGTCAGCGCCCTCAACCTCCGGTCTCAGCACCTCTACAAAAAGGAGCATGGAAGACAACTTCTGTGAGCAGGTAAGTGCTAAAAGGCAGAGGTGGACTTGTGAGGAAAGCCTTGAGGAGCCAGTGCCCTCAACCTCCAGCCTCAGCTCCTCCAGAGACAGGACCATGGAAGACAGCTACAGGGACTCGGCACCCTTGACCTCCGGCTTTCAGTCCTTCACGATTAGGAAACCACCGTGGATGTGTCCTTTTGGCCAAAAATGGTGGGACAGTGACAGCGACTTGGATTAGGATTTTCACTAGGAATGCTGTATGAAGCAGTAGAAAACCTGGACAAGTAGCCTTTGTGTCCGGCAGGGCTGGCTTTACCCTGGGTAGCGTCTTGCACCAGGGCCTATTTACACCTGGTACCTTGGTTTGCTTTTCCTTTTCTGAACTTGAGAGTTGGTCTTTGCACCCAGCAGGGCTGGCTTTACCCTGGGTAGCGTCTTGCACCAGGGCCTTTTTACACGTGGTACCTTGGTTTTTCTTTCCCTTTTCTGAACTTGAGAGCTGGTCTTTGCGCCTGGCAGGGCTGGCATTACCCTAGGTATTTACAGGTCTATCCAGAGGTAGACATGTTTCCAGGTCAAAGCACAGGGAAAGGCTGAGCCCTTTAGGAGCAACGATGGGCTGAGGACCACCAGTTGGCCAACATACAGTATGTGTGAGAGAATTAGTGTAATGTTTAAAAACAATGTTCCTCAAAGAAAGATAGGACAGATTTGGATCTGTCGCCCTCTATGGTGCAGAGCATAATTAAAAGATGTAAGGATTTCAGTGCGTAAAGGCCGAGGGCCGAGCCTGAGCTGGATGACCGAGCTCTCCAATCCCTCAGATGGCACCGCATCACGAATCATCACTCTTCTATAAGCGATATAACCACATGGGCTCAAGATGACTTTGGCTCACCTGTGTCAGGTGCTACAATATGTAGTTACAAACATAAATGCTGCTTAAAACTGTACCGTGTATGTTTTGACTATTGCCAGAGCCAGCTGCAAAGCTGGTGAGAGAGACGTCTCGGTTGACGTTTCTGTGTAGTATGGGGCTAGCCCAACCAAGGTGATATAATGTATAGGCCAATTGAGGTTCGGGGTCTTTCATCTTACAACTGCCTGCGAGCACGTTGGAGGTGGAAGATACCTGAGCGTGTAATGTTAATTTGACCTGTGATCCTTTGAATAAATCAGCACTGTTTTGAAGTTACTTGGACTGTCTCGTCTCAGAGTTAGCATGGTAGCAAGAACTGGTCCTTACACTGTACTAACTGTACTGACTGTACTAAGTCTTGTGCAACTTTTAGTTTGACATATTTAATCCAGTAAAATATTGATTTTACTAACTGCTGCACTTCTATGTAATTTTCTTTGTAAAACAGTTTTTATTTGACCTATTCTGGTGTATACTGAATTTGTTTTTACTTTTCTAGAGATGCCCAAGATCCCAAGGCCAGGATGGATGAGCACAGGAGCAGTTGGAGAGGAGTGGTGGCCTGTGTTTCAGTGGACTTAATAGGTAATCCCCTCAGTAAGACTACCAAAGCAACAACAGTGACATAATGTGGTGAAGAGCTAAATGTAACAGTACATATGTTGATGATGTTTCTTACAGCCCTCCATCTTTCACACTGTCCAGCCACCAGCCATGAGGATGAGGGGCATCCCAAATCTGCCCACACAGAGAATGTTGTCACTGTGTGCTTTCTCTGTGCTGGTGGATTTGGCAAAGTTCCTCACACACACAGTATGTGCCCAGAGATCCCGACAGTCAAGAAAGAGACACCTAAATGACAAAAAATTATTAAACTGAGCAGTGAAATGTCTATTGTAAATAAAGCCATTTTATATATTGTGGCGACCGCTAGCTGGGTTGAGGAGAGCTGGTCCGATCCTAACCTAACTGTGCAACTAACTATCCAGCTGTGTGCTGGTACCTAGGCTGACAATGAGGAGAACACCGTCTCTGTCTTTTCTCGGCTTTATTCAAACATACGAGAGCAAGAAAGAAAAGGGTCGCAAAACGCAGCACTATGTGCTCACCGGAAAACGTAACAAAACAGAACATTACAGGTCTCTCCCCGAACTTCACCATCGCCTGCCAACAGAACCAATGCAGCACGCCCACCTGTCATCCCTCTTATACCCTCCCGCACCTGTTCCTCCCCCAATCCCACATTGGCCAGAACAGCGCGGGCATTTCGCAGAAAACAGAGGTAACCAATACAAGCACATCATTTGGACATTACGGCTGCACCCACTTAACACAGAACAGAACATAAACATAAGCGGCTGGTCAGGGCCGCCACATAGCCCCCACCCGAGAGAGTTAGTGCCCCCACAACCCTCAAACGTCTAACACAAAGTCCCTTAAATGTTCTGGGACCCGGCGTACACGTCCTGGCCGCCGGGTGATCCCATCCCCACCATCGGACCCTCCCCCTGTACCACCAGAGTCACTAACCTGGAGAGGAGAGGGGGGGCTGGCGGGGTCGGTTCCAGTCTCGAGCCAGGGAGCCGGCGGGTGGTATGGTCCCAGTCTGTCTTTGTGTACCCCCCCCCGCCAGTTCCGGTCCACCAGGGACCTCGGGCTCAGGAGGCGGTCCAAACACCAAGTCCACCGGGGTTCGGATCTCCCGGCCGAACATGACTGCCGCTGGCGTGCAGTCACTCCTGCACAGCTGTCCTGTAAGCCCACAGGACCAGCGGCAGGTGTTGGTCCCAGTCTCGTTGATGCTGGCTGGTCAGGGTCGCGAGCTGAGTGGCCAGGGTACGATTAAAGCGTTCTACCAATCCGTCGCTCTGAGGGTGCAGCGGCGTTGTCCGTGTCTTTTTCACCCCCGGCCGCTGACACACCTCGCCGAACAAACGGCTTTCAAAGTTTTGCCCCTGGTCACTATGCAGTTCCTCTGGGACCCCGAACCGAGCAAACATCTCCTCCACCAAGCAGCGGGCAGAAGTAGCTGCACTCTGATCCTGCACCATGTATCAGGCCATTTTGTGAAATAATCCATCGCCACCAAGACGTAGCGGTTGCCGGCCTCGGTGATAGGAAATGGCCCCAGAATGTCCACCCCTACCTGTTCCATGGGAGCCCCCACCAAATACTGCTGCAGCGGAGCTTGAGAGCGCCGTGTGGGTCCCTTCTGCACCGTGCAGGTGTTGCAGCAGTGGACATGCAGCTCGGCTTCCTGACGACACCCCGGCCAGTAGAACCGCTGTCGCAGCCCCCTCACTGTCTTCACATTGCCGAAGTGCCCTGCCCCCGCTGCTCCATGGACCCAGCGCAGAACCTCCGGCTGAAGCATGGAAGGAACCAGCAGCTGCAGTAGGTCAGCCCCTTAGCACGGGGCCCACCACTGCTGGTAGAGTAGGCCGTTGTGGAGCTCCAGGCTGCCCCACTGCGCGTACAGCGTCTTCACCTCCGGCCCCTCAGCAGACATGGCGGTCCACTCTGACCGGGCCCGAGCCTCAACCCAGCCCCGGGCCTGTTAAAGCACGGAATCGGCTTTGCGCT
>NW_018128130.1:883790-884825 GCF_001952655.1 Monopterus albus
TGCTGATGGTTCCTGCTCTCGCTCCTCCAGTCGGCTGCAGTAGTGACAGTCTTCAGTTACACAGGGGCGATAGGAGAGTGCGTCCGCGTTGGTGTGCTGCCAACCTGGATGGTGGCAAACCTTAAAATCGTACTCCTGGAGTACTTCTAACCACCTTGCCACTTGCCCTTCGGGCTGGCAGAAGTTCATGAGCCATGCGAGGCTGGCATGATCCGTTCTTAACACAAATCTGATGCCCAGGAGGTACAATCTGAAGTGTCACACTGCCAGGATGACAGCTAACAGTTCCCGACGGGTGACACAATAGTTTCTCTCAGTGCAGCTAAGGCTGCCACTGTAAAAGGCCACCACTCACTCTCCGCCCTCCCCCTCCTGGGAGAGAACGGCTCCCACACCAACGGCGCTGGCATTGGTATCCACAATAAAGGGTTGTTGTGGGTTGGGGGAGGGCCAGGACCAGCGCCTCCACCAGTGCTGCTTTGAGCTAACTAAAAGCAGCAGTGCAGTCTCTGCTCCACTCAAACCCCCGGCCCTTGTTTGTCAGCTGATGGAGGGGTGCTGCCACTGTGGCAAACCCTCTCATGAACCACCGATAATAAGAGGCCAGTCCCAGAAAGCTGCGAATGCTGCGCTCAGCTACATTCTGTGGAGTGGGCCAGTTCCTCACTGCGGCCACTTTCTCCGGGTCCGTAGCAACACCCCCCGCACTGACCACATGCCCCAGAAATTTTGTCTGGCGTGCGAGCAGGTGAGATTTAGCTGGGTTCAGCCGAAGTCGGGCGTCCTTGATGGAGGTTAAAACCTCACGCAGGTTATCCAGAGCCTGCATGAAGTCCCTCGCGTGCACCAACAAGTCGTCCAGGTACACCACACAATGCGTTCTGGGAATGTCTTTAAGGACCCACTCCATCAGTCTCTCCAAGGTGGCTGGAGCATTACACAGTCCAAACGGCATCACTCGAAATTGCCACAGTCTTTGTCCAATGGTGAATGCCGTTTTGGGGCGGGCCTCCAGTGCCAGTTCTACCTTCCAGC
>NW_018128130.1:885830-894482 GCF_001952655.1 Monopterus albus
ATTCCCCGCCAGCCTGCCACTCGAGGCTGGGCAGTCTCGAGCCAAATGTCCAACTTCTCCACACCGGAAACATCCCTCATACCTTGGTCTCCGCCAGCGCTCCTTGGCTGGTCGAGCTCGACTAGCCTCCGGCTTCTCTGGCGCTGCCACCTTTTCTCCCAGCTCTGCCGCTCGGGTACTTGGGCATGGGGGTAACACCGTTGCTGGCTGTGGACCCAGCACTTCCTCAACTCGCTCAGCCTCTCTCAGTGCTTCGCCCACGCTGTGAGGCGCTGCCAGGTGAACTTGCAGGCAGAGCTGCTCGGGAGCGAGGTCGCGCAGGAAAGCCTGGAGGCCCAGCTCGTGCTTCACCGTCGTGGGGAACGTTGCGTAGCCCCGTCCTACCAGCAGCTGCAGGTCCGTGGCATAAGCTCCCAAGCTCTCTCCCTCCCGTCGTTGCCGAGCCACCAGCTCTTCCCTGGACCTTTCCGCTGTCACACTCTGCCCGCAGCGCCAATGAAGTGCTGTCTTCAGGGCGGGCAGGTCAGTCTGTTCCTCCGGGGAGAGGTCGAGAAGAACCTGCAGTGTGTCACCCTCCAGGGCGAGTGCCAGCCGCACTGCTGTCTCCTCCTGATTCCATCCTCCGTGGCAAGCTGCAAGGTCAAGCTGAGCCAAGTACGTTTCAAGCGGTGTCAGTCCTCCGTACCTGGGCAGCTTTAGTTCTGACCTCGGTGGCAGGCGCGACTCACCCTCGAAGTTCAGTACTGCCCTGGCTGCAGACAAGCCTGACATGTGGCTGCTGGCTCTCTGTCGGGCTAGCCGTGGCACGCTCGCGCCGTCTGGGTGAACGCCGGTCCTTGGCTCTAGGTGTAGCCTTCTCTCCAGCCATCCCAGCTGGAGGGTGTTCTCCTCTATCTCCCTCTCTAATTCGGCCAGACTCCTCTCCATGTCGCCGTTCAACGAGCGCGTATTCCCACTTCTGTCACCAATGTGGCGACCGCTAGCTGGGTTGAGGAGAGCTGGTCTGATCCTAACCTAACTGTGCAACTAACTATCCAGCTGTGTGCTGGCACCTAGACTGACAATGAGGAGAACACCATCTCTGTCTTTTCTCGGCTTTATTCAAACATACAAGAGCAAGAAAGAAAAGGGTTGCAAAACACAGCACTATGTGCTCACCGGAAAACGTAACAAAACAGAACATTACAGGTCTCGCCCGCCAACAGAACCAACGCAGCACGCCCACCTGTCATCCCTCTTATACCCTCCCGCACCTGTTCCTCCCCCCATCCCACATTGGCCGGAACAGCGCGGCATAAGAAAAAACAAAAAACATAGGCGGCTGGTCAGGGCCGCCACAATATTGATCTTAAAGCTCTTCTGTCACAGCATGCATATTTTTTAAAGAGATTGTTTGGTTGCACATATTTCCTATTTTGAATGCACATTTTTATTTTTACTGTTAACTTTACTGTTAACAGATTAAAAAAAAATTTCTCTATATATTTACTGCAAGTTGTGAATTTACATTTACATATTTGATTTAGGTCAGTTTTCTAAACATTTTGAGCAGTTTAAGTAGCCTTCATATTCTTGATGAGACTTTTAAATCCAAAACTTTAATTTTTCTCACTTTGATTACAATAAAGCAACAAAGAGTAATGGATAAATTACATCTAGCTTAATATATTTAAGTGGCCTCTTGGTAATGAAACCCAAAGTTTGGGAGGGTGTATGGCCTCCATAATCATTGAGCTATTATTTACTGTTATCAGCACAGATAGCTAGAGTTAACTGGAGTTACATACTGGAAGATAACTTTAGTTTTACATAAAACTGCAAAAAGATTTTTTTTCAAGCTACTGATTTGTTATTTTATGATTTTGGCTTTGCAAACAAATTTTCATAATGATTTCAGTTATTTCGTCCCGTTTAACTAGGAGTGTGTGCCTTAAACCCGTGTATTTTTTTAAGTGGCCACCATGTGTAAATATAATTACATTTAAAATTCTGCAATTCCGAAGTAGCTTCCGCGTTTAGACGACGAGCTTTTATTGTGAAAGTGACGCTCGGACGCGGTGCGTGTTGTAGCTGAGGAGCTTAGCGCTGCTCTGGAAGGAGGGACTCCTTGACTGCAGCGACCGCAATTTCGGCAACATGGGAGACGTTGTGGAATTTATTCTAAACGGACATTAAGAACCATCGGCAGAATGGCAGAGAGGTGAGTTTGACGCATATGTTGTGCATTTTCTCTTCAGCGCCTCCTCCCACAACAGCGGGGGGGCAGCCAGCTCAGCGACGAGGCTAACCTCAGTTCGTTTGGTCGCCGTGCTGGAGCGAGCGTTAGCTAGCTCGCCACATTATTCACTCACACGATTCAGTAATTTTCATAACCAAAGCATGTCTGCGAATTCCGGCTTGTTTTCTGTGAGCCCATTGCGTTGTTAATTGTTGGGCCCGGGCATTTTTCTCCGGGTAATGTTCAAGGTGGAATGAGGGGTAGAGGATGCTGTACTGCTGGCTGGTGATGCTGTTGCACCTGTCGGTCTACATCGTCGTCTCTTTCCTGGAATGCAGGCAGCTAACCTGCTCCTGTAGCTGGATGCTAGCAACAGACCTGCATATGGATCCATTCTCAGTGTGGGGTGATGCTTGCCAGGTTATCCAAATGGTCCCTCGGCGCATCCCGCATTTTCACGATGGATGGAGGCGCCTCGAAGATGAGGCACACGAAATGGAGAAGTGTGGCACCGTCTGCGTCCTTCTACCTTTCTAACACGATATTTCGTAGCCTTGTAGTTGTCAAGACCCAGAAATACACTGGTTCCCAGCCTGTGCCCTAATGAGTGTCCGTGTCTCGCGCACAGAGAAAACGTAGCACCAAATGCCCTTACAGATCTCTTGGTTTCATATCAACTTGCTTTCTGTCAATCACATTATTTTTTAACTACCAGTTTTAAATCCACAACGCCCTGTGGGAAGTTCAACATGTATACAATAAACCAAAGAAAGGGATTAATACAGTAAAATGTAAATTTTCAGATCTGTTATTGGCTGTAACCCCGTAGTGGCAGAGAGAGGTGGCCAAGAAGAAGTTAAACTGGATTAAGAGTTGCTTGGTTTAATGGATCATCTTAGTATTCAGTAATGATGCCAAACAATGTCCATGCTGTAACTCACAACTGCCCAAGGAAACCATTAAAAGTTGGAGTATGAATTGAGTTTGGCCTTACTGCAACAAAGTCTAGCCTCCCTGACCCTGCACAAAGCATAAGATGGCAAAACATCAGTTGTCTTTAAACTGAGTGTGTGGGCCCCATCTTGAATATAGACAATGGCAGTTTGTCCCCAGCAGCAAGCAAGCTCATAGATCTGAGTTAATAATTGATGGCGGATAAATTTGTGTTGCATGGGTCATTTGGCCTCATATAAATCGCGGTTACAGGTCTGTACAGCAGGCTCTGGAGCGTTGTATATATGCTGGCATGTCTGTCGGAGTCCTAGCAGAGATCAGAGACTTGGTTCACTCAACCCACAGGTTGGTCAGAATGCAGTAATAATTGATGGCTAATGAGGCGGTATTTGGTCTTGTGATCAGATGTTGTAGATTACATTATATTTAAAAACTTTGGTTATTTATGTATTTTGTACAATCAAGGAAAAAAGCATCAGAACTATTGGAACCAATCCCTATCTATGGTAGGCTGGCATCGTGTCCAGGGTGTACCCCTCCTCTCGCCCAGTGCCAGCTTGGATAGTATGGACTGAACCTAACCCCAGGTTGTGATCAGGACGAATGTGACCATATCCCTCTGGGAATATTGTAATGGCGTACAACACAACAGACTGAAGGAAATGTCACTCTTCAGTGTGGCTTATTGTTGGGTGGGTTAGGGTAATGAGTCATGCTAACGTGACTGCTGCTGATATCCCAAAGCATTCGTTTTTGTGACTGAAAGCTGTTTGCTTGACTTGAAAGATGTAGATTCAGCCAGTCTTGTCAAGGTGATGAGAGGATGGTGTCACTGACTGGCACGCTGTTTGAGTTAATGCATTTATTTGTACACCAGCGCTGAATTTTCTTGGATAGCCTATTCGTGAAGACATTTTTTCTGACAGGAAATTTTGTAAGAAACCTTACAACTCCAAAATTTTGACTTGGTGTGATAATACTTTTAAGTGTCAAAACTGGTTTGTTGTTGCTACTTTCACTCAGAATGATCACTCTCCAGATCCTTTCGGTAGCCTTCAGAATTTTATGTTTGCAAGTTGGTCACACATACATATATACAGTGTAAGTTAATCTATGTCTGATTGCAGCTGCTGTCCTAACTCGAGTCTCAGCATGTAGTGGCTGCACTGATTTCCATTCTGTTGAGCTACTGTAAGTGGAGGAAATATGTGCACTCTCTCTACCAGCATGATTGCTTAACAGTACCACTAATAATTACTTTTAAAAGAAACTGTGAACAGGAATCTTCATGTGTGGTTGCAGCAGGTATGTTTTGGCCACTTATTCACAAGAATAAAAGTAATGCAGAGGCCAGTGAAGAACTAAAGCGCAACGTGAGGTACATCAACAGCTGATGGTTTTTATTGACAGTGTGACTGTTCCTAATATCTTAAATGATCAGTGCTGAACGTGAGACCAGGACTCCACAATGGACACGTTTGCATGTCTGGCAGGCAGCGTGACATTTGATACCAGCTGTAGGGTGGGGCACTGTGCTCATGTGTTGTGGCAGTATGTGGCTGAAATATTCATATCAGCACATTTGAGCCACTTGGGGACAAACAGGTTCTGTATTCAACATGAACAAAAATCTAGCTTCCAAACACTGCTGTTCTCCCCGCAGACATGTAACAAGGTGACACACCTGATCCCACTGACGCAGCCCGCTGTGATTGAAGAGCCATTATTAACACTGGGCAGTTAGTTACATAAAAGCAGTAATGATGCAATGTAAAATGGTTTTAGATGAGTGTCATGTAAAGACACTGTGTTGTGGCATTAGGACTCTCTACAGCCGCTGTCACTGTAGCTAGCAGTGATGTACAAAGGATCAGCAGGTGACATTATTGGCTGAGTAGTAAGAAACTAACATTGTTTTTGTTAACCATGTCTGATAATGCAGAAGGTTGGCTGCAGACGAACCCTGGTTCTGAGGGGAGATTTCTGTCTCACTGTGTCAGAGCCCGTTTCAATGGGGTGGGGCCGAGCTCCCCACACACACACACACACACACACACCCACCCACACCCACCCAACAGAGGACAGAATGAAACTTTATCTTATTCTGGAGTTGATGTGCAAGTGATCCATAAGTGCAGCAAAATCTACCAGTAAGGGAAATAAGTGACCGCTAATTTTTTTTAATAAGTAGAACATTACACTTGTTCTCCATAATGTTTGTGTCAGATTACCAGGAAATGCTGGACCCAAGTGCACGACTCAAACACACAATGTAAAAGTGTAAGAGATTAATTAGAGGGCTACAGCAGAGAAGCAAAGCCACTCTGCGGTAAAGGCATTTCTGGATCGTCAGTCACTGTTCTACGGCTATCCTGAGAAACACAGATGGCTGGTGAGAAGCAGAATGACACGAGGTCCGATGCTTTCAGATTTAAGATGCATAAACCTCACATGTGTCTCCAGACCAGGCGTGGCCCTGCTTAGCTTGGAAAAAACAATGAGATCAGGCGTACTCAGAGGATAACCTCAGCGGGCAGGTTGTGAGGACCTCGTGGAGGGGACCCCTGGACAACAGACCATCAGGTGAGAAGTGCAAACCCCACTGGGTAAGACCACTAAATGGGGAGCAAGGCTGTAGGACACAGAGGCTGAACAAAACACTGAATAGTAACAAGCAGCAGCTAGGAAGGTTCCGGTAGGCATCTCCCAGGGGAACCAAGATGACTGGCCAGAGCCGGGTGGCAGAGTGCAGGAGAAAATACAGGGGACTAAAGTATACAATACTAAATGCCGTCTCCACAGGCCTTCACAGGTGTTGGAGGATCAACACAAAAGTATGCATGAAGCAAACGTACAAACAAAAACAGTCATCTTCAGCTGTGCAGAAAAACAAACTAACCTCTGAATCAGAATCACCTTTATTGGCCAGGTGTGTCAGACACACGAGGAATTTGACTCTGGTACAGCAGCTCTCAATGTGCATGTAAAAGACAAAAATACATTAATACAGAGAAGGCAGAGGCACAGATAGACAGCATCCAGGTGTAGGGCTCAGAACAGGCTCCAAGAAAATCCAGGATAGGCAGACAACTGACAGCACAGGCAAGAGCTGTGGCAGGCATCGGATCACACCAATGGATACAGGTCAGTTCACAGGCAACACAGGAGTCTTTGGGGATGGACTCCCCTTTGAAGCCAGCCTCAAGCGACCATTTGACAAACTACAGGTTTTGGCACTTCCACATTGGGGTCATTTGGGAGAGTCAAAGTCAGGCAGGGTGGAATCAGGTAGTAGGCTGCAAGCAGGCGTTGCACAGGTAGCTGGTTCCAGGCAGGCAGAGATCTGGTTCAGAAAACAGGAACCACTCACTAGAACAACAAAAAGCCAAGGCTGCGTCCGAAACCGCCTACTACCATACTGTATAGTAGGCGAAAAGCAGTAGGCGAGGCGAGTAGTATGTCCAGATTCGTAGTATTCCAAAAACAGTAGGCGAAAAGTACCCGGATAACCTACTGCTTCCGGTTGGATTTTGCAGTGTGCATACGATGGACACTTCACTATCCCATGATGCCCCAGGAGAGGAGTTATCCAACGAAGACTTTACGGGCTCTTTAAATTTTCGCGCTGCTATGAAAACGTGATGTATCAACATGGCGGATGTAGTACGTCCGAATCTCATTTATACTACCAGGCTTCATACTATACAGTACCTCCTGTTTTAACGGTCAGTAAGTAGGTACTTCATCTCTTTCAGTACGTACTGTCACAGTATGCGGTTTCGGACGCAGCCCAAGTAACTAGCTGACACTGGAGTAGAGGGAGGCAGGTTATATAGGCTGGGTAATGAGACACAGGTGAGACAAATCAGCCACTGACTGGCTACTGTCAAGCTAGGGAGAGGGTAATGGTGAAAACCCCAGAAGTGTCCTTCAAAATAAGAGTCTCAAACAGAAAGTTAGGTGTGGAACACAACAGTTTTGAACAAATATCCATCATTTGTACACTTGCTTCTTTACTCCACAAATTCAGATTTGTAATACAGTGTGATAAAGTGCGCACTTTCAGATTTTATTGAACATTTACATTTAAGTTTTAACATGTTGAAATAAAAAAAAAAAAGTTGTCAGTAAAAGTCATAGATGCCTTTAAGAGACTGAGAAATAAGGATAAAACAGTTTGAGACAATGGTCAAACTTTAGGATAACCAATATAAACAGTTTGGAAAATAATAAAGAAGAAACAGAGAAATGGTCACTACTCCCAAAGGGACTGGCAGGAAAGGCAGACCATGGCTAAAGAATTCATTTTATCTGACAGAACAAAACCACTCTTCAGGAGTCAGGTCTGGATTTATCACTGATCACTCTCTACAAAATGAGCATGAAAACAAAAACAGAAGCTACACTGTAAGATGCAGACTCCTGGTTAGCCACAAAAACAGGAGGGCCACGTTACAGTTTGCTAAGTACTTAAAAGAGAAAGAGCATTCTGGAAAAAGGTCTTGTGGACAGATGAAACTCAGAATAACTTTCAGGAGTGATGACAAGAGCAAAGTATGAAGGCGAAAAGGATACCAAGCCTGCCTGCTCAGTGGTGGGGCTGTTTTATGCAACCATAAGGAACTCACCATTCAAATTTTATCAGTAAGCTAAAACCAAATGCTATTTATAGGTTAAATAAAAAGTTGAATCCTTGATTTTGAGGCTGTTGCAGCTTTACCTGTCCAGCATTGTGTTTCATAGGGAGGAGGAAAAGCTATTAGCTATTATTCATGGATACCAGTGCCATACAGGTGCCATACAGACATTCAGTATTTATTACCTGTAAACCCCCCCAGACTCAACGCACAGGTGTGGCATCACAGCGCAGCACCGTGACCTTTTCTAAACAAATGCGTTCCCATTTACAGTGGCACCAATTCTAAATAACTCCAATATCACTGTTCATCTGCTGTGTTGGACGGCTCTGTTATTTCTCTCCACTTTATTTCCTGCACATTTGTTTGAATATGTGTGTGTGTGTGTGTGTGTTTATTGAGGCAACGAGTGCCCATACAGCATGTGTGTGCTGTAAAAGCAGGTTTTAGTGAGCAGCAGCACACCAGGCTGTTGGCTTAATAACATCCTGATAATATGCACCTCAGGGTTGTTGTGCTTTGCTCCTTTTGGCTCCACCTTTGTCCCACTTGTTGTACCCCGTACTTTTTACCATACTGACTCTGAGAGACGAGACAGTCCAAGTAACTACAAAACAGTGCTGATTTATTCAAAGGATCACAGGTAAAATTAACATTACACGCTCAGGTATCTTGCACCTCCAAACTGCTCACAGGCAGATGTAAGATGAAAGACCCTGAACCCACCAGGCCTATACATTATATCCCCTCGGTTGGGCTAGCCCCATACTACACAGAAACGTCAACCGAGACGTCTCTCTTACCAGCTCTGCAGCTGGTCATAGCAGTAGTCAAAACATGAAG
>NW_018128130.1:896462-903307 GCF_001952655.1 Monopterus albus
GAAACCTATGCAAAAGAAAGAGCTTTACAGAAGCCTTCTGTTGTACCCGGTACTTTTTACCATACTGACTCTGTAGCCCCATACTACACAGAAACGTCAACCGAGACGTCTCTGTTACCAGCTTTGCAGCTGGTCATAGCAGTAGTCAAAACATGAAGCAAATCAATGTGTGTGTGTCTGTTGGTTAAGTGGTGTGTAGCTAAAAACATTCTCACGACCTCTAGTAACATGTCGTGGCTTAAACATAAGAACCTATTATGGCTAAGGCTACAGTTATACACGTCATAATAATAATATTAAACATCCTGTCTGCTGACAGTCATCAACTCTTCTCTCTAGTTATCCTTGACCAGATGTACCCTGTAGAAACTCATAAGCATGACTAAGCATTTAACAGTCTAACTAGACATCCTATCTCCACTAAACATTTCTAATACATAAAGTATCTATCTAATTTCTATCTGACTAAAAATACCTAACACACTCATCCCTCTGACATTACTTGCACGACAAAATCAGCAAACTGCTCAGTTGATGTTGTTACATGAAATGACAGCAGTTTATACAAGGCTGCAGTCTGAGCTATTAATTTTTCATCCATGTAATCAGAGAACAGAGTTGCAGGAAGAACACGTGTCAAGCAGACACGGGTCACTGTATCCCAGCACAGCCCCCGTCTTCTAGAGAAACAATCACTTTGGCTTGATTAAATGTTGATGAACACATTGTGCCTGAAGTCACTGTGTTAGACCAGACTACAGTCTTTGTCTAACCTTCACCAAGTGAGAGTCCGAACAGGAGCAGTTTCATAGCGCTGCAGTCACTACAGGTGGATATTGTACTTTGAGTGCAGATATTTTATCAGAAAACAGATATGTTGTCAGAGCATGCCATGCATTCGGTATCAGATTTGCGACCTGTCACATACATTAACAACATGTCATTGTTACGTTAAAAGAAAGCCTAATCCAGTTGCACTTGTATTTCCAACAAACATACTTGCGGTTGCAGTTTATTTGCAGAGAAACAGAATTTCTAGGAGACAGGGTTGCTCAGCAATATACAGGAGGTGACTTCAGGCCGGTGAAGGCTTCAGTATGGCCGTCACTGGCACCATTTCATATAGTAAACTGTAGCAGCAGCCATTACAGCTGTTATTTCAATATGTCAGACACATTTTTAAGTTTAATTTCATATCTTCTCCTCAGGCTGCCACTAAACACTTTCTGCTTTGTCAGTCTTTGAGGATTAGTTATTTATGAATTTGTATGCGAATGTGACTGTCAGGTAAAAGTAAAGTTACAAACATTCCACATCCAGCCACCAGTAGTTGTGCCACCAGAAGGCAGGCTTCAGACACACTTTAACACTTAGAACATTTCCTTCGTCTGCCAATGTTAAGTCTAATTTTTGGTGGCAGGACCTCACTGCTGTTTAACTCGCAGTATCTTAGAACTGTTCCACTTGTGAATTCATGTTGTCACAGGCTTGTGAAGAAAACGATTTACACAGTTATGTTGAATCATTCACATATTTCAGAGTCGGTGCACAAACTATATCATGGCTTTTGGTGGTGCTCATTTAATGGTCAGACTAAATGACAGATATAACATTTACAAATCACATGATTTTTAAATCATAATTCCAGCTCTGTTGTCTCACAGCAAGAAGGTAACTTAGATGAAAAATGGTGATTCACATGCAGACTCTGTGGGAGGCTCTGCCAAGAATCGGCCTGTTTACACAATGTTTGAAATTCATAACATTACATTGTTGTGAGTGTTTGAATATCCAGTCATCAGTAAAGTGTATGTCCTGCAGAATGAAATGGTTTAAGTTGTGATAATAAAATTTAAGGTGTGGTGATTGATTCACAACATCGACTCAAACAACCTGCTCAGTCAGCACCTGCGAGTGTTTGTGTGTTTTTTCAGCCACACATATGACGTGGATGGTTCACAGTGACAGTTTAGTGTCGACTACAGACTGTGTTGACAAAAGACAAGTGACAGAACCAAACTCAGATCATCCAGACTGACAAACTAGAGCGTGATCTCCAGGAGGGGCCGTGGAGACAAACATCAGATGTGACGATCAGCAGCACAAACAGAATTCACATTTAACTTAAGTGACACTGGGATTTAAATAGAATGTTTTACCTGTGAGTGATCAGCTGTAGGTCTGTATGACATAATCAGGGCACAGGACGGCCAAACTTTGGCACATGCTGACGTGTTCACTGTTGCTGGCTGACATAAACCAACATGAAGCCGGAGGAGCTCAGTGAACAATCACTATGTTTTGGAGTCGGTTTAACACTGGAGCAGAGAGCATTTGGTCATGACAAATATGGGGGGTAGGGGCAGCAGGTGGACTTTATTCTGCCACACCAGAGAATAAAGTCTGTGTAATGTTTGAGTGTGTGGGTGATCACATTTGCCACTGTAGGTAAAGTGTTTACATGGCCCTCATAGCAAGCCACAGTTTAAAGGGTCACTTTTGACCTTTATTTTTTAAACAGCTGCAGAGAGGGGGACAGAGACCTTAAATAAGGCGCTATACTTTTGGTGGGAATGTTCCTTCTTTTTTATTTTAAGGCATCTGATATGATCAGGAGACGTTGTGGTGATCTTCACATTAAAGTGAAGTTTACTGTGGCACCACGCCTCAGTGCTGATGGCAGGAATTACATGCACGCCGGTATCTTTATTAAAATGAATTAGTGCTGACTCACCCTTATGTGTGAATTATACATCAATGATAATCAATAATAGGTTAATTTTACACCTGATCCATGATGATAAAGGTGCAGAACGACAGAAATAGCCGCTATGGAAAAATAACATATTGTCCATATTGACCCACCAAAGTTTAGCAAATCATGTTTTCAGGGGAGCGCGTGTCTTTTTAAGGGGACCGAGCTCCCCCATAGTTCACACCATGTTCAAAGTCCTGTAGAAAATGTTAGTCGGAGAGAAAAGAGATTCAGTCAGATGGGTTAAGAAACATGAGAAGTGCGGGTGTGATGTACAAGAGTGATCCTCATATCCACTTAATGTTGTTAATGCATATTAGCAGAGGTGTACTGGCAGTAGCCCAGTTTCTAAGACTTGAGTGGTCATGTGCATTAAATCTGTTAGTGAATAGTGTAATTTGCCTTTTATTGTTCCATCAGTGAGAGTGCACCCAGTGTTTCCCAGAGGTGTGACGGGTGTCTGTGGGGTGAATTGTTGACCTGCTGTTACTGTATTCACATGCAGTGTGTGCAACAGAACAATGGTAGTGAATGTTAATCGACAAGAATACACTGAATAATCATGACTAATGAATAATGAAACGTGGCTTTTGTTACCCAAGTCAATACAGCCTTAAGGTCCTGCTGTTCACGAGCACCGTGGATCTGCAGTGGGGTGAATCTCAGTACTCTCATACAGATATAGTAGTATGAAGGATAAAAATGTAATTGTACCAGCTTGCAGTCTGAACAGCAAGTCAGTAAGTTGAAGGAAAACTAAGATCGACTGGTAGGAGGCAAAACACTGCATATTTGTTCAATAGACTTGTAAAATGCTAAATACAGCTCCTGTTCTAGGCTATTCATAGTTTTTAGTCACATGACCCTGGAGGGCTAAAACCTTCCAACATGGTGGCCAACACTGGAGAGTCATCTTGAGAGCCATTTTTTCCATTATTTGTGCCCAAATTTCAAAATAAATTTCCACCACAGAGAGAGAGAGCATTGGTGAATGACCAAGCTAGTGTATGAATGAGATGACATAGCAGTGCTAGCCAAACAAAGCAGGGAGTTAGTGGTTTTTAAGCTTTTTGAGCACCAGGCACACCAAAGGGCAAGCCAAGATCTCAAGGCACATGCATATTCATGTCCAATGGCCTCTATACCATGTTATCAGCATTGTTACACTATAAACATCTGTCTTTATTTATAACAAATAAAACTAGTGAGAGGAGAGGGAGATCTGGCATGAGGGGGGAGCATTGAGATGTAATCACTACTTACAGCACAAACTAAAAAGAGAACTAAGTTGCTCATAAACAGTAAATTCATATCAACAGAAAGGAGTATGCACTGAGTTGGAATAAAAACTTTTGTCTAAAATAGTAAAGAGATGCACTGAGAATGGAAACTGGTTGACACTGAGCTGAAAAGAAAACATTTTAACACATTTAGGATGTGTCTCCATTACCGTGTGCGGTTTCATCTTCTTTGCAATAAGCTCCACTGGCATGTATCTTTCCTCCACCTTGTCAGACAGTTTCACACAATCCCACAAACAGTCCTGCTGCCTCTGGTGCAGATCTCCTGCTCTTAGGCCACATTTCTCTCAATGTAGAAGGGATGTTTGGTTGCCAAGTAGCATTAGCTAACTTCTCCCAACAGATGACACACTCAGGCTTTTGACATCTGAGGTCAAGCTGAGGCCATAAGACGGGCACCTTTCATGGTGCTGTCTACTGACAGTTTTCTCTTTTCTTGGGGCAGTTCTTTTAGGCTATAGGATTTGCCTCCAAACTGGTAAATGAGTATGCACAAAAATTCATTCATAGCTTTTTGTATTGTTGTATACTGCAATACTAATGTATGGTTGTCACAAAATCCCATGGTGCACCTCGACTTGCCTCACCAGTGTGCGGCACACCATTTGGGAACCACAGAATTAGGGAATTAAAACATTATTTTCTGTTAGTTTCACCTTGGCTATATATTAATGCACAAATTAATATGGCCACACCGCCGCACAAGCCTGTGGGAAGGACTTTATGTGACTGCAGCCAGACCACAGGCTTCATCCTTCTGTCTGCTCTGCTGTGATCTCTTGTGTGCATAGCTAAGCCCCACAACAGCAAAGGCCCTGCCTGAGCTCCACTTTGGTGAAGTTACATTGTGGAGCATCTCTCCCGTTACACTGCCAATGGATTGACAGCTTACAAAAGTACAGACCGCTGTATGCATTTTAGATGTGGATGGGTCAATAATGCTGCTGTATGGGAGATGAAGGACAAGGAAGTCTTTATGGTCAAAGCAAAGTGCTAATCAGCTAGCTAACGGTGATCCATTGCTGTTAGTTTTAGGGTCACTGTAGTCAGCATTCTCCAGCAGTATTGCGAAGGCAGTGATACTTTGGTCATGTTAACACAATATTTTAGGACATAAATCTAATCCAAATTGTTTTTCCGGTGTCTATCCAGCAGTTTGACAAAACAAACCTGGTAAAAGTAGGTGGCAGTGCAGCCCATTCATGTGCAGTCAGAAATGTGTGTCACAAAAGGAGATTTTCCATTTTCGGAACCTACCAAAACATTTTGAGCCGAGTAACGTCAGTCACAGGTTCTGTGTTTGTTTCCACTGCCCTCCTCCCACTTCCGGGAGCTAAATTTCAGCAGGCTGCACACAGAAAACAGACACACAGACCTGAAACTGGATGTACATGGTAGGCTACTGTACTTCCCACTTTCCATTTAATAAATATATCAAACTAAATCAGCTAGGGTTAGGGTTTTGACGTCATGATCAGCATCAAGCCTCTAGGAGGCTACTGGGATTCTGACAGCTGTGTAAAACGAACACAGGAGCGGCAGTTTGTTGGCTTTTTTATGTTCAGTGGGAAAGGGCTTAAACAAAAAAGCCACCTGGAAGGAGGGTCAAAATACCTGCAGTTTGTGGCGCTGTCTTTTCATAAAAAGGTCTTCAGAATGAACAAAGCAAAGCTTGGACACAAACTGACATCACTGGTGTGTTAGTGTTGTGCTTTGTACCTTCACTACCCTCTCTGAGCCACCTTTCTTAATCCTGTGTCTGTAGAAAAACGCAGTGCTTCCTTCATTCAAGACTTGTGTTGCTTCAGGACTTAATCCAACAATCAAATATGCACCTGCAAAACGTACCTGCATTTGCAGGTTAGCTGCGTAGGAACCTAACATTTAGAAGAAAGGGCTGATTTGAAACAAAGTGAACTGAAATGAAAATCTTGAGGATATTACCATAGCCTCATCACAATACACACACACACACACACACTGGTAATCATGGTTTAAAGTGAACTCTGACCACAAGGCTTTTTCTTTAACCCAGTTTATCCAGTGTCTGTGCAGTCTTTCATTTTTAATGGGCTATGATTTGTGTATGCATTGAGTGTAGGCTGCACGCCACCTACAGATGTTATACTGTAGCGCATGCCATGCTGCGGGACGAATGTTGAACAATCTGTAAGTCCTCAGTTTACCAGTCACTGGTGATTCACTCAGCAATGCAACCACAGCCTGACTGAGAGTGAGAGGCGACTGTCAGAGCAGCTGTCAGTCATCAGCTTCTGGTGAGCCTGGATGGACAGCAGATAGACAAATGTTCTTCACCAGACCGACCAACAGCAGAAATGTGCTGGACGACAATAGTTGCACACTTGGGGTGTGTATCAACTCGTATCTTGATACATGGGCCACAATTAGATGCTGCGAAATTTGTAACGATAGGATACAGTACGATTGGCCACTGTTCATCCGGGGGCTCGAAGTGGAGAGGGTGAGCAGCTTCAAATACCTGGGCATCCACATCAGTGAGGACCTCACTTGGACACTTAACACCACACGGCTGGTCAAGAAGGCCCAACGGCGGCTGTACTTCCTGAGGAGGCTGAGGAGGTTTGGCATGTCACCTAGGATCCTTTACAACTTCTACAGCTGCATCATTGAGAACATCTTGACCAGCTGCATCACTGTCTGGTATGGCAGCACTACTGCTATGGACTGCAAGCGCCTGCAGAGAGTGGTAAAGACTGTGGAGAAGATCACCAGGACTCCACTGCCCTCTCTGCAGAGCATTTACCACC
>NW_018128130.1:903403-921743 GCF_001952655.1 Monopterus albus
CGAAATATGTCATGTACTGTCGACCTGTACGGTTTACATTCTCAGTTTGCACATGCATAATTGCACATTGACTGTTGACTGCTGCACATGCTGCTCCCATGCAGCATACATTCTCTGTTATATTCGTATATATTTTTTATTATATTGCTGCATTTGCTGCTTAAAGTGCCTTAGATTTTGTGTTACTTATTTATCTACTTTATATTTCATTTGTATTTTGTGGCATTCATGTGGACGGCAAAGTAAGAATTTCATTGTACAGGGAAACACGTTTCCCAACTGTGCATATGACAAATAAACACTTTGAACTTGATTCAGTGATTTTGATTCAGAAGATACAGTTTAAATTGACCTTTTATGTGAAAGACTATACTGTACATTAAAGTATCTGCTTAGGGTATAAAAAGAGTTAGTGTTTCTTCAAAAGAGTTTTATATTTGAAGCAGCAAAAACCAAATGCATAAAACATGTCTGCTCTTTTTAACACCAGTAAACAGTGGGCACTGGTGAACAGTTAACCTCCAGCTGCTGTTTCACCTTCTCACACAGAGCTGAAAGCTGACTTGTTATGGTGTGCTTCACCTTCAGTCATTTTTCCAAAACCCACATTTTCAGTGACACTGATGAATGTCCTTGCAACTGAAATGGCTTTTAGCTTCAGTGGCATTATCAGCTGATGTATTTTGAAAGTAGCTGCTAACACTATTACTTGCCTCAAGCTGACTGCCCTCGTAGCAAACTGTCTTGTTTCCATTGGTTCAACAATGTGTCGCCTTTGTAGCATTGCTAATAGCAAGGTTCATGTTACTCCACTAGCACCATCTGCTCTGTATCTGTGTACTGTTCCCAGCATTTTATTCAGGCCCTGCATTGTTAAGAAGCAGGCATGAGATTGAGCTCCAGCAGGAGATGGTGTATCACGCCTGTGCGCACACACACACACACACACACACACACGAGAGTTGCATACTAACGAGAAATAACAGAAAACTTGCCAAAGATTGGTTTATGACATTCATATGTCCCTATCCAGCACCCGGACAATCAGCACAGCTCCACCACCCCCCTCGCTTTCCACTGCTGTTTTCCTTCACAGATGACACAATGGTCATGCATGTTGCCTCCATCAGTTTGTACGCCAAAATACATATGACACAAAGCTGAGCTATCAAGCTCTCTGTTGCTCCTGTTGAACACATGGTTGTGGGTGCAGCAAAGCCTGTTTGACTTAGAAGATGGGAGTGAGCAGGAAAAGCAGCAGATTGACTGCCACTGACAACGGCTGGAGAAGGAGTGGGTGAGGTATAGGGACCATTGATGGATGAAGAGAGCAAGAGAGAGAGCACTTTCTGTCTTTAATAGGATTATTGTGCAACTGTGTTTGTCTGAAGGGCTGCCCCTAGAGGCTCCCAAATCTGTGTGTGCATGTGTACCTGGCTTTGCTCACACTGTGGTGACCAAAACCAGTTTCCCGGTAATAGGCAAAAGGCAAGGCCGCAGTTGGAATGTTTGACCAATTTAGTCCACCCATCTTTACAGACCTCTCTCCTTTGACTCTTTGAGTTGCACTTTGCATTTTCAGCGCAAACACCCTGGAGTTTTGAATTTGCATCAAGAACAGCATTAAATTCTCAGAAAGCTTGTGTGCCACATAATCTAGTTGACACCCCTGTCAGGGAGGTGAAAGTACAGCTCCCGTGGAGGTGTGAACCCGTTTAAAGAGCCAGTAAGCTGGAACAGCACAACAGGTTTTAATAATCTCCTCAGGAACAGTCAGATATACACAGTACCAGTCTGAAGGGATTAGGCAGAGGGCAGTACTTAGTTTGGTCCACGGTCGGTATCTCCAGCAGGGCAGTAGGGAAGGCAAGGCAGAATCTCTAGTCGTTAATGCAGGCAGGGTGTCGTTACCAAGAAAGCAGTCCAATAAGAAGGGTGAGGCAGAATCTCGTGTTGATAGAACAGGCAGGGTGTCGGTATCCAGATAATCAGGCAGAAAAACCGCTGGAGCGTCTAGTCAAGGCATAGAACAATCTGGCAGCTCCCTACAGAGTGAGGAGCTGCTATATACTGTGAGGAACAGGTGTGACTGATTAAGTAGCAGGTGAAACTAATCTGAATGATGACATGACGTTCCCGGAATGCAGGGTGAGCTGGGGACAGGAAGCAGTAAAGAATATGAGCGTACTTGCAGGAAGTGAACGGGGCAGAAACATGACCGACAACCCCAGTCTTGGTGAATAGATTGATGTGTTTTTTTTTTTTTTGTAGCCTACCCACTGGAGCAGGTCATTTGCTCCTCATCTTATCAAACAGTGTGTGTAATTTTGCTGTTTGCTGGATGGATGGACTGCTAATGCTACCTTCATTGCTAATGATCTTTCTCTCTTCATCTTCTTCCATGCATACAGCGTATTCCTTTCAATGGTAATTTTGAAGATGGACTTTCAGAGTTTGGTTTTGCCCTTTTTCTACGCCACAGATGCTGATACCTGAAACAACTCTGCATTTAATTGAACCGCTTTTGCTATTAACTTCCAAATAGTCTCATACAGGGCTTCTGCTGTATCTTCCTGACATCTTGACCTCACCCCTTCACTTGATAAGGTCTACATGTAGGTTCTGGTGCTCACCAACCGTCATGAATGAAACAATGTACAGAACCATAACATTGTTTAGTTAACATTTGTTTTGTAGCAACCATTAGTAGTTTTGTTTAGTTTTAGGTTAAAATTTTCTTCAGGTATATTATTTTAGTTCAGTTCATGAAAATGGTTCAAAACTAATACTTTTTTGTTAGTTTTCACTTTTGTATATGATTATAACCCTGGCCCCCATAAAGAATAAAACAAATATGTGTGTGGGATGCAAATTTCAAGCAGTTTTCTTAATCAATAGTCGTCCACGTTAGCCATCAGTTATTGGTTAATTAACAATTTATGAGATTTATTCATAATAAAATAGTTTTATCTACTAATGTGATCTATATTCACAGTAATGTATGAGTAAATTGGGAGAGATGAAGTAAACACCAAGTTACTTGAGTTAACGATAACCTCGTCCAAGGTTCACATCCGGTTTGTCCCAGGCTGTCATGGCGGCATCTAGAAACTGATCAGGGTGAGATACGTCAGGTTTTTTATGTTAAATGTGCATCGGGTATGGCTTTTAACTGGCAAGAGAGAGAGTGTGCGCTCATGTAATTACACAGACATGGAGCTTGATAGCGGTGTATGGTACATTTCTCACACAGGCTATGAGTGTTATTATGACTAGCCTGTGTTTTGGCATGGGGAGATGTCACTGCTGTATTTATTTAAGGTTATCTAATAAATACTTAGTGGTGCAGCCGCTGGCAGCAGGACAGGCTGAAACAGACCCGAGTTTTGGGGTGTTAGTGGTGCGGTGGGTAGAGCAGTCGTCTTCCAACTCGAAGGTGGAAGGTTCAAATCTCGGTGCCTGCAGTCCACATGTTGAAGTGTCCTTGGGTAAGACACTGAACCCCCAGGTTGCCCGTGATGGCGGCGCATATGCACACAGTGGCCCGGGGCCCTCAGCTCCAAACAAAATTGTTGTACATGTCACAATGTTACAATGACTAAAATAAAGCTTCTTCTTCTTCTTTTGATAATTGAAATTAGCCTATTAGTGTAAGACTGATCAGCCTCCACCCGAGTCACCTGACGCACAAGGAGTTTGTGCTATCAGTGTTGCTTCTGTATAAATGTTCTAGCAAATGACATGATCTGTGCCATTTACATCCAAATCTCTCTCTCTCTCTACATGTTTACTGTGGTGCCCTTGCATATCCTGATGTTTTGGTCATGTCCTGGCTGTGGTCGTGTCCCCTGCAGCTCATCTATCAGAAATCAGCACACTGTCTTTTTACATTTGTTATAATAAAGTTTTGTTCATCCTCATGCTTGTCTCACTTTGTTTGACAATATCGTAACAGTGTGTGATGTTGGTTTGAAACATGAGCCTCAAACCAGCAGCTGCTCGTCAATTACCGCCATAAATAGAATCAAATTTTTTGGGAAACACTGCAAGTGATCGCACCACTTAATGGCTGACGGCCATGTCAGTGTGTAAACATCCTGCCTCTTTCCTCTTTGTTGTATGCTGATATTAGGATTTAGCTAAAAATACCATCTGAGTTAAGTATAACCTTGCTGAGATTTACTGACAGTGCTGCTGGACTGAACCTGGTAAAAATCTCCAGGGTGGTTAAAGGTTACTTGTAGATGTGTGGAGTGATTGTCAAGGTCACATTCCTCACAATTATCCCTTAAATGCATATGCAATAAGGAGAGGGACACTCCTTATAACACGTACAATCACACACAAACTGTCACTCCATCCTGTGACGTCTGTTTGATGAACACACCACATCTATCACAGGCTGCCCTTACGTTGATACGTTGTTGCTTGTCTATTTAGACTTTTTTTGCAGTTGTCAAATGGATTCTGCAGGCTACTCCACTGTTAAATCTGTTTTAAGCTATGGGTACGCCCTACACACAGTTAACATCAAAGTAATCACACCGAGAACACTTGTAACCTAAAGTTGGCCTGAGCATGGCTAGTTACCGCAGTAGAACACAGAACAATCTGGTGAAGACTGTTAGAGAAGGTTGATCTTTTGATGATCTTGATCTTTTACCAGAAAGAACTCATGACATCTGGAGACTGCAGCTTGTCTTTGGTTCTCTTACTTATGCCAGACTGGCAGCTCCAACATCCATCTCCTTATACCCTGTAATCCCCAGAGGTATTAAGGTATTTTCTTTTAGTTGCTTTAGGTCAAGTTCTCTCAGGTATTGTGTTTTCAGACATCACAGTGCAGTTACTTGGTGCCATGCAGTCTTAGCCTTGCTGTTCACTGGTCAGTAAAGCAATAATCTGTTCACTGCTGGCCTAGAATTGTTATAAACACTCATATATGGGAGGGTGAGTGATCGAAAAAAAGAACGGACCCAGAGGGCTGACTTCGGTGCAAGTTGATTCAATACGTGCTATAGTTTATAGAACTGGGTGTTGACCACCACAGTGACAGTCGCTATGGGGGTATGGAGAAGGTGGGCCGAGCTGCGGAACAGAAGGGTCACTGGCTGGTTGATGGAGGTGGAACAGGTTGAGGAGACAGAGTAGATGATGGCAGTGAGCCAGAGGTAGTTTGTAAGACTCTGTATCGACCTGGCTGGTGGAGGCTGGAAAGGAGGTGAGGAGTATGGTCCAAAGATACCTGCCCGTGGCTGCTGTAGATGGAAGGAGCAAGACAGGCGAAGCGAGGAGCTGAGGAAAGGCAGTGCACTATCCAGGAAAGATGACAAATAAAAAAAAAAAAAATACAAGAACGAGAGGCACAAAAAGAACACAAGGACGAGTGACAGTGGTGTTGGATGTCGGCCTGAGAACAACGATGAACTTGCAAGGGAGAGGTGTGTGAGCTGGGTATAAGTATAGTGAAGACTAAGTGAACGCAGCTGGTGTTAATTAGGGAGTGTGTGGAACGTGAGGAGTAAACTGAGGCTGAAAATCAAGAGAGGGAGACAGGTACAGCCATGCAAACCTGACAAGAATGCAGCCTTACCTAGGAGCCTGTGACTGTAGTGGCGCAGGGACTAATGCCACTTATCCATACATGCATGACAAATGTCTGCGTGTCTTTGTATGTGTGTGACTGATGCTTGAGTTAATACTGTAGGTATTTGAGTTCTAGACCATAGACTGTATATAAAGATGGAGGACGTGACAGCTTCCCAAGTGTGAGGCCACCACAAGTCGATCGCCCCCTGGTTTCAGTGTTGGTCATAAACCCTGCCCCCTCCAAGTACAGTATAAATAATATTTTCCCAAAGGTTATTTCAGTCATTTTAGATAGATAACTCACTGATTTGTGTACAGTGGTCATTTTTCTGAAGAGTTAGCTTTAAGTTATTTGATGATACAAGTATGGGTGGATCTCAGATGATGTGATAGCTTTGATTGGTGACCTGATACTGCGGCTCCACCTCTGGTCGCTACTGTGCATATCTAGCTACAAAATGTGTCACAAAAGCAGGATGGACAGCCGTGGTGCTCACGATTCTTTGGGTTCATTTTTACACAGTGGCAGGAAGTAGCAAGGCATCGTCCATCTTTATATGCAGTCAACTTCCAGACACACTACATGTGCAGCACCTATGGGTCATGTAGTTGCTAAGGAGACCATCCTCTCACACCTTTGTTTTCAAGAGCCTACACCATAAACTGCTGCATCATACTGTGCCCACAGACACACAGGGGAGTGTGGGTAAACAGACAGCAGCAGCAGATGGCTGAAGAATGGCTGTGATTCAGATTCTTTTGGTTACCCTGTTGCAGACACTATGTCAGAGATTTCTGTGAAGCGGCTGACACAATTTTTTTATGGCTTACATGTTTTTATTCCTTTTTAAAGAGAAATATACAATAATCCACAGGCTCATCACACAAGTGAAGACTCAGAACATCCCTTATCCAAACCACACAGCACCCATAACCCCTGAGGACATATCCAGCAGCACATTATGACCTTTGCCATAGAGAAATTAAACCACAGATGAACCAAAATAAAAAAAAATTAAACAGTAAAATGAAATAAAAAAGAAAGAAAAGAAAGCTATCCATCATGCCTCAACCCTGCACATTCAAGAATGACGTATATCTGTTCCAATTATTCAGATATTTATAGGTGTGATTGGCCATTTTGTAGGAAACCTTTTCATATGCTACCACCTTCCCCAGCGTAACCATCCATTCCCCAAATGGAGGAGCACCCCAAGTCTTCCAGTTTCTGAGGATAATTTGTTGCCCAGTCTTTCCTGTAATAAGGTACCGGACCTGACACATGGCTCTGGGCATGCCAGTCAATTGTTTTATGTCATGTAGTGTATCAAAGTAAACGACAACTGATGCTGCATCTGGGATGCCTCACAAAGGCCGCTGTGTTAGAATTTTTTCCAAAAGGTCACACTTTGTCCTTCTGGTCACCACACCTTTGGCATACTGGACCACTATGTTCAGTAGTCTGAACATAGTTTCAGAGCCTTATAGTGATGGGAATAGTGGCTCTTTGAACAGAGTCAGATCTTATGGCTCTGTTCCTGTCATGGAGCTGTTCACAAAACAGGCTCATCTTTCCTTTTATTTATTTTTTTAAAGATGTTTGTGGTGTAATCTAAGCACCGAAGTGTATCCAGCTCTGTTTGACCGAGCTACACACACAAGGCGCAGGGAAAAATGGGCACATAAAATCCTTGCTGCAGGGTTGTGCGAAGGTGTGGCCATGTTTGTTTGTGCTTTAGAACTGGAGTTTTCAACTAATTGTGACCCAGGGACTACCATTCTGCCTAAGAAGTATCCCAGGCACCACTGTTGGAGGATGGATAGACCAGATGGGCATTGATCTAATCCTGCAAGTCACCTGGGCTTTTCTAAGTGTTATACATTTGCATGGATTTGATAAGTTACCAACAGCAAGTAATACATGGAAATGATGATTCCTACAGTGACACTACATTATTGAAGGGACCACCTGCAATGGCTTTGCAGACCACCAGTGTGCCACAGACCACTGGTTGAAAACCCATTTACATCATAACCGCCATGAAACAACCACAGAACAACATTTTATTTCTCTGATTCACTGCTAGTGCTGCCCCCTCTCTTCATTCACTTTCTAGCTTTCTTGACCATCACTGCTTGTGAAATTTGGGCACAGAGATAATAGGATGGCTCTCTGATAGGACTCAGATCCCTTCATTCCTACCAATGAGCCCCTGAATAGAAGTGGATCATTCATGAACTAGATTCTTGTGACATGGCTTTGGATTAATGACACGAGTCAGGTCCATCAGTGAAGGAGTACTACTTCATGGTTCTCTTGTCATTAGTAATGTGTCTGCGTGAGCCTCAAACATCTATATGTGAATCATATATAGCTTTCACAGAGATACCACTGCTGCTCTCTATGTGACCTTTCACTCTCCCTCTCATTTCCTTTACTAACACAACAAGAAACGCTGTCAAATTGTTGAGGCACCTTGGTCTGGGCCAGTACTGGACAGACAGAAGCACCAACATCACCATCTGTAGATCTTCCTCAGCTTTCATTCGTCATCGCCAGCCCCACCCATACTATTATGTAGTACTGTGTGAGTGGCTGAATCGCTGCAGGCCTTCCGTGATCTGGTAGGGTGTTCTGGACTTCTCTACACCCACACACTAAAAATAGCAGCAGCAGCAGTGTGTTCACATACTGGAGACAGCCTCCCAACAGCAGCTCTGGGAAACAGATCTGTAGCATTACAAGGTGTGTGAACATATTGCCTAAATTCTGCTGTTTCTTGAGCCAGCCTCAGAGCTACTGACCACTGCACCAGATGCTCATCGCCACACTACAGCAACGGGCCTTTGCTTTGGTCTGTATATCCCAAAAATGTCTAGGAGTCACAGGCATATACATGTTTAAGAGCTACAGTATGTAGGTGGGGCTTTTTATACTAATAGGACAATAGGAAAAGTATCCAACTTTGGATAATTAATTTCTTAACAGTGAAAGTAAGTCTCTACAAATGCATGTATGTGCCATAGTAATATGTAGTCTATTGTAATATAAATTACATGAGACTAAATTGATTTATAGATCGACTACTCAGTCAACAGAAAATGAACTGACAGCTATTTTGACTTATTTTTCAAAGGTAAACATCCTTTTGTTTGCTGCTTTTCTTTATCCTTCAACATTTTCTCTATTTTCCAACCTATTATAAAACAACTAAATAATTTGTCAAGAAAATGAACGATTGGCAGCTCAATCAATAGTGAAAATAACTGTTAGTCTAAAATATTGGTACCCCTGCATCTCTGCCAGATAGCACACCTCTTCTCCCTGAAATTTTTTGCAGTCACAAACTCTTTGGTTTTTCATGTTTATTTCAGACAATTTGAGAAAAACAGGCTAGTCAGTAACTTCACTCACATACTGTCACCAAAATCACTTCACACATTAAAGACCATCTGCTGGTTGTACTACAACACTTAGTACAGAAAAAATCATGTGAAAAATGTATAATTTTCACTAACTGTTAGACAGTAGTGTCACCAAAGCGAGTCATCATTAAGGACACGGTGGAAACAGTTGCATCCTCAGTGTTTCACTTGAGGCTGTAAAGGGGTGAAAGGTTCGGTGGGGGGGGTATTTCCTATTTCCCTGCAGATGTTGAGACCAAAACCACGCCTATGACAAATGGTCTTCACCAGTCCGACTGACAGCAGAAATGTGTTGGACAACAATAACTGCATGTGTGTCAGAGACACACAGCTAAGTTATAAAGTCGTGTTCGGGAACCTTGATGTCACGTGCATGTTAATGGGGATTGCGCAGACTAGGCTAGAGCACTAAACATGTTGAGGATTGTTCAGACATACTCAGATTAACTTTTCTCCAGCAGCAGGAGCAGTTGTGTTTGTACTACACAGAAACATTGCAAATGCATTGTTTATATAGATGCATTTTTATTTTTTATTATGTGGAAAAAAGATTTCTGCATGTTTTTTATCCATCCAATTAATTGATAAATCATAGAAATAGCTGACAGATTAATTTATTATCCCATTTTATCATATGAATAACAATTGTATCGTCAGTGGTTAAAAGACATTTAGCTCCAAGGACACCTGGCTTACATTTATTACAACCCTTGATATATTTCACACAGGATGAAAATGCTGCTCTACAAACGTACACACACATCAGCAAGCTCGTAGCAATACGCCTCAACCGACGGCGGCACTGCCCTGCAAGGCACTGTACTGATATTAGTTTGCACAATAGCAAAACTGCCAAGGTAACCTAAGTTTGTTTTCTGTTGAAATTAAACATTTTTTATTCAAATATTAGGATATCAATAGGACAAAGGCATCACTGTTTTATTTTAAACTCGACTAAGCTTGACTACCTCATGCTGTACTTTATATAACATAGAGGCTCAATTTTTGTGCTGTATAATTGGACAATTTATATTTCACAAATCATAACTCATCTTTTATAATGGCATTATTACTGTACATGCACATTATCAGAAAAATACTTCATCTCTTTTAAAATGGTGAGAACAAATTGCGCTAGATGGTATGGAGACATTAAATTGTCAGAGACGTTGTTTTCAACCAACCCATGAACTGAAACTAAAGTGACAGGCTGCTTTCATTTACCTGTGTCTGAAGACACCATTGTCCCATTGTTCCAAGCACTGCTATGAGTTTTGATGGTAAATCCTATATAGTATATCCTATCATATAGGGTGCATTCATGCAGTGCCAGGTTAATCATTAAGTCGTGACATAACACTCCAGTGCCTGTCCAAACACCTGAAGCACTGAGGATGCACCTGTTCCTTCACCAGCCTGCTCTGCTTCTGACATACCAAACAGTTCATTTCCATGGGGCTTCCAGCCTGTCTATAATGATGAGTGACTTTGGTTACGCTACTGTCTAACAGTGAAGTTACTGAATCGCTTGTTTTTCCCAATAAAATGCCGGCAAAATTATACAAGAGCATATTTTTCCAAACTAAGTGTTGTAGTCATTTTTTCTGGCATCACATTGGCTCCCAAACAGGGCTATATGTTGGTGTTAGCAAGGTTCCATCTGGCAGATTAGAAAAACATTTTATAGGTGTAAATTACAAATAGCATTAGGAAGGGCATCCAGCGTGAGCTGCTGAAAGAGGGATAACAACCAAAAATAGGTCATTTTGGCTGTAATTATTATTGCCAAGATGACTTGCTTGGCTTGTTTTGCTTTGTCTGAAAATTTGTCAGGCGATTTAAACAATGTGTGCTGTGCATTTAGAGTTGAAAATAACGACTGCGAGCCATGTGTTTGTACGTCTGTTTGTGCTTGTGACTATACTCCTTTTGTAATTTTAAGCAATGTGGGGTCTTGATAGCATTTATTGTGGCTTGACCTCCAAAATTTACAGTGCAGCTTGTTTTGCTGGTTTGTAGCTGTAGGATGTCTCTCACTGATTAATGTTAGAAACCAAGCCAAACTATTTGCATTTTTCAAAAGAAGCAGGTGATACAAGAGAGCATCAATAGGACATGTTTTAGTTGAATCTTTCACGTTGCATGTTGAACGTGAGCAGGCCAAGATTCACTTTATTGAATTAAAATGCAAAGTTAATGGCTACCAACATTTGCCCTCGTTCAGATTTGTTTAATGTGAGTTTTGCAATGTTTAGCTGTTCTTGAATGTTCTTATGGTTGCTAATGCTGACTTTTTGTTGTTAGAGACAAGTTAGGGTCTTTGAACTCTGCTCTACCAAGTCAAGTTTTAAACCTGTGATGTAAAAGACACTGTAGAGACAGAGACGAGAAAAACTGCAGAAAGTAAAGCTCGCACATTTATTGTAGCATACTAATGGTTATACACGGGAGGACTGAACATCTCCGTGTGTGTGTGTGTGTGTGTGGGTGGGTGTGAGAGAGAGAAAGCAACAGGCATCAATAATCAATTGGTCATAAATAGGGTTGTCCCTCGAGTAATTTCTATCCAGTCATGTGTAATCTCTGCAGTGTTTTGTTGATCTAATTCCAAGTACATTTGCACTGTTTGCAATTAATAAAATAAAAATGAAATATTTGTGAAGACTGACATCCCCTGAAAATTGATTCAAACTGCAGCTGATCCTCCTGCTCCTCAGGGTGTACTCTGCCAGTAAGTACATTCTCCTGGTACTGTAGGAAAAAAAATCACTTTGTCAGGATTAGAATTGTTGTCAGAGGAGCTGTCTGCAGTCTTTCTTCATTCGGCTTTCACTTCCAAAGTCAGGTCCAGGGCCCATCATAGTCCAATTTCATTATACATTAAAAATCGGATTTGAGAAGAATAACTACAGTTACCACGGGTTTCACTCTGTGCACTGCTCTAATCCACAGTAATGACACCCCATCTGTAGAGAAAAAGTAAAGAGACAAATAAATCTGTTTGAAAAGTGCTGTGACATTTCCCAGGTTTGTAAGGTGATGCCCCAGTGTTGCCTTTGACAGTGTGTACAGCTGTGTTATGTCAAAAAATCCCACATGGTGCCATGAATGAAGTGTGGAGACTTGTTCTTCATGGACTTTACTAATTTCCAAAATGCTGCAGTGTGACCATCACACTTTGAGATAGCAGATAAGTAATAGTGGGATTTGCTTCTCTAAGGGGAAGGCACAGCACCCCTGTTGTCAGAAGACAGACATCTTTTAGCTTGTCTACTTTGCAAGAGGTTCACGAGCTGCAGGGGGTGGGGGGTGGGGGGGTAGATACCAGTGACAGTTAGCAGCATTAGCAGTTAGAGTGTCCAGAACAGCATAATTACATTTTTACCCTTCTAACAACCAACAAGATTAAAAAAATCCATATCAAAGCATAAATCATCTCTTCACATTAGTGACGGTAAACAATGTGTGACACAGTGCTATGTGTTTACTGCAGCTACAGTATGCTACACCACCTCCTGCCAGCTCGCTGGGTGAATGAGGGAGCAGGTGGTCTTAATGGAAGGGAATCACACCTCCAGGGCCCTGGGGCGGTGTGGACAGAGTGCTGACAGACTGTGCTAAAAAATGTGGGTTTGGTTTGTGCACACTCACGTCTGTATTCTTCTGGGGGGGTCCAAAGTAGATAGAGTTGTTTAATAATAAGAATTTGTTGAGCAGCTGTTTGCTAAACTGCTCATACAGCCCTGCCTGGCTGGCTCTCTACACACCTGTGTGTGTGTGTGTGTGTGTGTTAGAGAGAGAGACGTGCCCTCGTGTAACCAAACAGACACAGGGAACAGCAAAGTGCACCTGTCACAATGTGACAGGAATTCCTGGTGTGTGGTGGTGTGACGAAGCAGCTGGAGGGGGAGAGGTCTCTGTTGTCTCACTGAAAACCTTGCAGCAGTTTCTATAGCCCTTTTTACACTGCCTGCTCAATGTGGGATGGTCACCAGTTTTTTGCCATGCCGCTCTGTATACGGTACCAAGCTGGGCAGGCCGACCCTCTATTCCTCCACAAGAGGTAGTAAAATTGGTGCAGCTGTTCCACCTCAGCCTCTGTGTGGCTTGGGAGATGGTGGGTGTAGATATAATGTACAAGCCGCCCAAACTGAACTTGAAAATGACTTCTTGAAAAGGATGGGAATCCTGAGTCACATATACACCAGTTAATACCTGCTGTTTTGTGTACCTGTCTTTAAACAGTGGTCTTCATTAATCTCAGCTGCAAGGAGACTCAGGAGGCTTCTTTTGAGGCTGTATTAGATGTATTTTTTGATCAATTCAGGACAACCTACATTTTTACATTACAAACTCTGATCAGTGCAACATGATCATTGTTTATATGTCACTCCAAGTCAAATTAAAGTTCCATTTGTTTCCTCACAAAACGGTGTAGTCTACAGCCGGCTCCGCTTTGCTCAGAAGACTTTCTGGGCCAGTGTGCCTCACAGCCAACACTCGTGCTGTAGTAATGCAGTCTGGCCACAGTGCCAGCAGCTGTGGCTTGGTATGCCGTGTTATCTCCTTTACATAACATTATGTCGTTTTAATACATACTGCTGGTCAGATAACTACATGGCAAAAGAATTTATTTAGCTCAGGAACAGATCTGTTAAAAAACAAACACATACTCCCCCACACAGACACATGTTCTACATACATGCACATTGCACACAGGGCATCAGGTGCCTGAGGCCAGTGAAAGTCCTTAATCCACTGTATTTCATTTTCCCCTGTGACTGTCTGACTCCTGCTTCATTCATCTGTAAACACTAGTTGCTGTTCCGCCCACACCCCACACCCCACCCCCTCTCCATCTCCATTCTTATTCCCTCTCTTCCTGTGCCTCCATCAACCTCTCTCTGCTCACTCATCCCACCCTTGGTCCCTCCACTGTGCTTTTCTCTTCATCACTCACACCACCATCATCATTTGTTGCCTCTTTCCCCACCTCACTCACTGCAGGCATATTAAGCATACTGATGGTGGATTTAAAGCTTCTGTGTGTGTGTGCAGCAGAATCTCATCTACTTCCTTTCTCCATAAGCCGGTGGATGCCAGTAAGATGCTCTGACTGAGCCCCAGGGGGCTAACCCACCTAACCTTGATCACCGAGCATCTGTGGTCATCTGTTGAGACCAGGGGTCAGTGCAGGCGTTCATCAGACTCAGATGTATGTCAGTGCTGATTTAAGCTATTTAAAGGTTTAATGCTTGTCAGAACCCCGTGTGAGGAGTCGTAGTACTGCTTCAAAATGCTTTAGATAGTCACTTTTGGCTTTTCACGTTTAGGGGTCGCCACAGCGAATCGTCACAGTGACAACTCGCATGTTGACATTTGGCACTTGTTTTTACACCGGATGCCCTTCCTGACGTGATTCGCACCTGGGGCGCCACGGTGAGAGTGCTGCGCCTTAACCACTAGCCTATTATTATTATTATTATTACTATTATGTAATACATTTGTCTTTGTATAAAGTTAAAGGTTTTAGGAGCTGCTTCTTCTCAATAAATGGTTCAACGTTATAATATAATATTAGCATTAATATTAGCATGGTAACGTGCCTGTGAACTCTCCCACTATCAGCAGGGAGGCCGCACTGTATAAGAGTGGAATTATATCACAAGTAGTAAATAGTTTGTTCTCACTTTAATTTGTTGTGCCTAATGGTTAAATTCAAGGTAACATCAGTACTTTTTGTAAAATACATCACCGCTATGGGCTAACCCCTTACACAGAGAGATTACAGAACCCCAGATGAAGTCAGTCCGCAGACTCCATCCATCTCTTAGCTAGCGCTCCACATGCTTGGAGCCACTGCGTTTTACCAAGTCATAACAAAATGAAGAATCTCAATGTGTGTGTATGTTGTCACGTGGTGCGTAGCTAAGGCATTCATTCAGATATAATATTCTAACACAAGATTTAATACAAGAAAACAATTGGTGCCATGGTTCACTTTTCAGAATCAACATTCTGTCTGCGAACCTTGAAACAGAACAGACTAGAGCAGACTTTGAATCTCATTAAATTAGTAACACATTAAGGTCTAACAATTACTAATATCTAACAGCTCCCAGGAGTGACCACAGCAGACACTGAGCAACTTTGACCGCTTTATCAATTAAGACCTAAACTGTCAGTATGTCAAAGGGTTGGTGGTTTGATTCCATGTCCACTTGTCAAAATGTGCTTGAGCAAGACATTGGAGCTGCAACAGCAGAAGACTGATTTGTAATTTGGTCCTAAACAACCAGGTCTCTAGTCGTCACTTGAGATATCTAATGATTGTGGCGTTGGCCCTTAATGACAGAAGTTACTTAACTTTGTTGTGTCTCCGGTTAGACACTTTCACTGGCGTCTTCATTGGATATGACCCTTCTTCACCATCGATGGTGTTAGAAATAACCCAAGTTGGAAGCACATGAAGTGAAGACAGGAGAGGACTGTTTAAAATCAACAGAAGGTTTACTCAAAGTCTGGGCACAGGTGAAGTTTTACAGTGCTGGGTTCAGAGAGACAGAGCTCATGCAGGAAAATCTGTTCTCTGAGCTACGTTTTCACAATACATTTATCTACTTGGGCTGCTCCGCCCTGGACAGAGGTACAATAGTTCACACTTCATAATTCTATTGGCCATTTGGTGTGAGTAGGTCAACCCCTACCTGCGCCTGCTTGCTGAAATGTGATCTAAACCAGGTGTGTGTGTGTGTGTGTGTCTTGATCCATGGACACTGATCAATGGGTGGTCTGGGCTGCAGGCCCCCCTGTGTGTGTGATGCTAATAAGTATGCTAAACTGGCCAGGTGGTCATCTCAGGTTGTAGGCCCCCTGCCTCTGCAGGGCACCTCATGACAAAGCAGAACTTGGAATATGCTAAGTGGGTCTACTGTGGGTGTAAAACAGGCCAACAGGCCTTTGCTAAAATGTAAAATAGGCCGATAGGTTACTTGAAGATACAAACATTCTGTCTCTACAGAATTTGCAGCATGCAGTTCCAAAGTTTCACTCAGTACAATACAGCAGTCATCAATACAGTTTTAATATGTATAAGCAAGGAAAATAAAGGTATGAAAAGTAACTAAAAGAAAATGAAGAATTGAAAAGTAACTAAAGGAAACTAAAGTTATGAAAAGTAACAATGGTTACATACAGTAACCCAAGCTTCTATTTTGTATAGGCGTAGCCCTCTAAGAGCTGTCGCTATTGGGTTTATCCCTCGCGCATGTGCAGTCCTGAAGAGATTCTTTCGCGCCCTGTGCCCTGCACTGGGCTGTCCTCAAACAGGTCCGCTGCGATGGCATAAATGCCACTGTGACCTGTGATCGTCTCCCTACACCAGCACTTTTTCTTCAGCTGGCAGGGGTGGAGACAGCAGGGTGGCACACCGCCGCCCAACAGCATTGAAACACGTCCCAGCTTGCCAAGCTACCCCATAACAGCAGCCCAAACACAACATCCTCTCTCCTGTATCAGACCTTGCCTGAGAATAGTGGCCATTCTGTTAACGGGAGGAGAAGTGCAGGGAAGAGCGCACAGATAACAGTTAAATTGCAAGAGCATACGGGCGCTAGCAGCGTACAGAGATAATCAGATGCCCGTATTACGCGGCTGTTGTCTCACAGTAGTAATAGCAACATTACCAGCGGAGAACATGAATACCACGGAGCGTACAGACAGAGAGAGAGGACACACACACACACACACACACACACACACACAGTGGGTACAACGGTGGCTTGCATTGATAGTACAGTCAAGTGAGTGTACATGGCTAAGCAATCACCCGAGTGAGAACACACACGTGGAATCAGCACTTGGTGGTGGTTGGTCGAAGAGGGAAGTCACTCGGTTGTCTAGAACACTCAGGACCGAGTGAGTCAGTGGAAAACTCGGACACGACCCGAAGGTAGAATAGGGTCAAAAGACACGGCCCATGACGCTGCCGTGCGGATGTCGTCCACGATCATGCCTTAAAAGAGGGCAGTGGGGAATGCAATAGCCCTCGTAGAGTGGGCTCTGATGCTAGGTGGGGGATCACACCCAGCTAACATGTAAGCCTGTGTGATAGCCTCGCCACAGCCAGTGAGACAGCTGTGGTTTGGATAAAGGCTGTCCAAGAGAATGTCTCCTACAATGAACAAAACAGTTGTTGTGCCTGTCTGACAGCTGCCGTGCACGCCACGTAATGGGACAGCGCATAGAGAGCATGAAGTTCTTTCTCTGACTCATCTCTGTAGGGCGGAGGAAAGAACCCATCCAGGTAATGACTCTGGATCGAACAAAGGATGTTATTATTTTGATGCATAGGCAGGATTCTGTCTCAGAACGGCTGAGCTGCCGTCTTTATGTACGAGAAGGCACGCCGGTGAGACAGACAGTGCGCACAGATGGCCCACTCGCTTAGCCAAAGTTAGGGCTAAGAGAAGTGTTGTTTCCAGAGAGAGATGTTTGAGAGAGATTTCTGTTATGGGCCCAAAGGGGGGTTCCCTAAGCGTGTGTAAACCAGAGGTAAATCCCACTGAGGTGCCACTGAATGCATCACAGGTTTGTCTGCCTATGCCCCTGAGAAAACGTTTCACCAGCGGGTGTGCAAAAACACAGTTTGCATACCAAAAAACTCCATGGCATGAAGAGATGGCAGTGGCTTACGCTTACACAGCAGACAGAGCCAGGCTTCTTTTTACCAGGATCTGTAGAAAATTCAGCACTTAAGACAGTGGGCAGGAAGTGGGAACTCTCCATGCGCCAATGTTGAAAAACTGACCATTTGCAGCTTAAGGCGCCATAATAGATGGAGCTCTCGTGCACTGACAACATCCTAAAGATGTTGACCGCCAGAGTCAACCTTAGGCTCCCCATTCAATCCCGTTCAGGGGCCAGGCCCACAGCCGTGGAAGTGAGTCATTGGACTCACGCCGCTCATGCTGAATCAGAGGAGGCTCGCTCTGTCGGCACCCAGGTCGGCCATTGGATCGACGGAGAGCCAGGGGGGCCCACGATGGCGGGAAGTGAGTCATTGGACTCACGCCCGCTCATGCTGAATCAGAGGAGGCTCACTCTGTCGCCAGCCAGGTCGACCATTGGATCGACGGAGAGCCAGGGGAGCCCACGATGGCGGGAAGTGAGTCATTGGACTCACGCCCGCTCATGCTGAATCAGAGAAGGCTCGCTCTGTCGGCACCCAGGTCGACCATTGGATCGACGGAGAGCCGGGGGGGCCCCTGATGGTGGGCAGTGGGTAATTGGACTCATGCCCGCCTACACCCGAAGTCCGGGGGGG
>NW_018128130.1:921959-927447 GCF_001952655.1 Monopterus albus
GGGGGGGGGGGCACGCACCAAGGGACTGTCGCTGTGGTTGGTTAGCCAGGCTAGGCTAGCAACTGACATTGACAAGGCCCACCCTGATAGCTGCTAGCACCTCCCACTTACCCAGCACTTACCCATAATGTTTCTTCTTAGACTGCTGAAGAAAAAACAGGGGAGACGATCACAGGTCACAGTGGCATTTATGCCATCGCAGCAGACCTGTTTGAGGACAGCCCAGTGCAGGGCACAGGGCGCGAAAGAATCTCTTCAGGACTGCACATGCGCGAGGGATAAACCCAATAGCGACAGCTCTTAGAGGGCTACGCCTATACGAAATAGAACTAAAGCTTATACAGTAACTAGAGCCTATAAGCATCAAATCTTACAATGGTGAAAAAGGGCAGTCACATGATAGAACACAAGGGCATAGGCTTGGTCTCCACATTGGTAGGGGCACAACACCATAGGGCATAGGCTTGGTCTCCATATTGGTAGGGGCACAACATATTTTCCAAAAGATTGAACTATCCCTTTAATTTCTCCATCTGTTAGCTATTCCTGCTTATCCTTGGAGGGTCTGCTGTACTGTCATGGCTCTAGGTTAATAGAATTATTATGCATACCTGCTTGGTGCTTTATTTGTATATTGATCTGGAAAATGCCTGTATATTGCATCATGCATGCTTTAATATTGTGGACATTTTGAGCATACTTGTGTTGCACTTGACTATTTGCATTATGTGAATGGCATAATGGCTTTCTGTGCGGTAACTATAACCTATGGCTCTATGTTCCAAATACAAGAGTGGGGTGGCATAATTGTTTTTGGCCTAGAGCAGCAGAAGTGCAAACACCAGTCCTGATTGTAGACGTATTGTACACAAACGTTCCCTCTGTAGTCTGTTAATATAACTTACCAGCTTATGTACACTGGAGGAAAGACTGTGCCCGGGTCTTGTTACCAGCAGCAGTTACAGGGTGTGAGGTACTTAGAGCTGCAGATGGTGCATCATGAGGCACGTCAACACTGTTTGACCATTCTAACTCAGATAATGTCACTATAAAATTTTCACAGTGAATTCTGGCAGATGAGTTGTGGATTTAAGATTTAATTTTAAGCTAGTGTGGCAATTAAAATGCATTTGGGTACCTGTTCTTGTACTTCCTATCCCAGACTGTTGTTATGAAAAGTGCCATGCACCTGCGTTTGTGATAAAAGGTGGTTTGAGCAGGTTTTAACATAAACAGTCTTGGGTCAACATGGCTGTAGGGCCTGCTCAGCATGTGTACGGCCTCAGCTGTGCCTCTCCTCCCTCCTCAGTGTAAGTACATTCATTCTTTGCAGGAAAATAAAACACACCGATATGTAATAAATAAGTCATTAAATAAAATAAAAAACAGCCTTGTGTCCAAGGGAGACTTCATAAAGACTGGGTTTGAAGCTACGGCAGCTTTGCACTGGCAGGAAAACAGAGCTCGGTGATAAGGGGGCAGTGATCAGCGAACTTGACTGGGATCCTCCTGGATGAGGAGAAGGTGAGTGAAACACAATACTGTAGATGAAGATGAGCAAAGGCAGATAGGCCAAGAGAGAGCTGCTGATAGGGTCAAGCGTCTGCCTTGTAAAAGGACTGATTGTGGCTGGTCTTGTAAAGGCAAGCAGTATGGCTGTCAGTGACCACACTGTAGCTACACCACACCTAGCACCTCTCTGTATGGCTGCCAGAGGCACTGCTGTGCACAGTCTCCTGGGAACTGTTGTCTTCTACTTTACCTGTGGTAGTGTATGACATTCGGTTGCTGTATGCATCACTGTATAAAGTCAGGATTCCAAAAGTTAAACCCCTATTTGTTTGCCTATACCAGGGGTCGGCAACCTTTACTATCAAAAGAGCCATTTTGCCCCCTTTTCCACTAAAGAAAAATAGTCTGGAGCCGCAAAACATAACACAGCTTATAAACTTTTAAAAATGTTTAATCTTTTTTTAATTTTACCTGTTACAACAACAGAATACAACAAACCGAAGTGCAATGTGCATGTATAGGCCTACTTTGAAATAAATTAAACACTGAACTATGCAGGCCTTTTTGAGTCCTTCCCATTTTTGTGTAAAATTAAAATAAAACGTAGCCCACTTTAATATAAAAAACATATAGTTGCACCTTAGCAGTTTTAAAAAAGTAAACATAAAATTAGGAACGTTTTTTGTGTGCTCTCATCCTCTTCGGGTTTCTTTCTTGGCCAGCAGTCGACCAAAGCACCTGAACATACAATAAAAAAACTACATCAGCTTTGGGTCTGAAATAAATGTTTTTTTCTGAAAAATAATATTATATTAAATGCTAGTGTTGTCACCTGTTTAATGTGACTTCTGTTTCTGAAGCTCGATGCTGATTTTCCCTGTCGGGGCTGGAAGATGTGACTTTGGTCTTCACACAGGACTATAGGCTCTCATTTGTGAGGTGGGAGCGATATTTGGTCTTTATGAAGTTCATGCTCGAGAAAACTTGCTCACATAAGTATGATGAGCCAAAGATGGACAGGACTCCAAATGCATACTTTGAATGGCACTCCATGTTTCAAAAACAAGTTTGTCGGGTTTGGGGAGGTTTTCAGTATCATTCCATTTGTGCTGTTTAGCGAGACTGGCCTTCTGACGGGCGACTTCTTTGAGATCCACTGTCAATTGAACTTGGATACCCATGAGTCTTTATCCGCTATGTCGGCCAGTTCAATTTCAAGATCGGGCTGACTTATCTCTGTGAATGTGGATATCTTCAGCAGGGATGGGTCGATGTCCAGCGGTGTGACAGGGAAGGAGAGAGTGTCTTTTTCCTTTCTGAACTCGCTTAATCTTTCTCCAAATGCAGCTTGCATTGCCATAATTGCAAGTGTAACGGGTGCTGCTATGTGTGGCACTCCTTGCACATCCGTAGAATCTCGTATACTCTGCGTTGTGTGTAGGATAATATGGGCACCGACCACTGGTTATCACACGGGTTGCCTTTTATTGTTCCCAGAGTGACGATGGATGGCACTTCTCTCAGCTCGACAATGCGAACTGGCAATCTGGTAATCAGCAGCAAACAGAGTTAAATAAAATACACAGAGGTAGTCGTGCGTGCATCCTTCTCTCGGCTCGACAGCGCGAACTCAGACTTTTTTTATAGTAACACCAAACATGCTGAACATAAGTGATGCATCACAGTAATTGCACAAATCAAATATGGCAAAATAAAATACATTGGCATTAATTTGTGATATTTCCTAATATTAATCTAACCAGTATGAAAAGAACAGATACTGAGTGGAAACATACAGTACCTGGTAATCAGCAACAAACAGAATTAAATAAAACACACGAAGGTAGTCGTCTGCTATGTGTGCATCAATCCCTGTTAATAATGGAGACCACGCATTAATTAACAACACACTCAGCTCGACATGTGCTCCACTAAAATCATCTCAACTGTGCTTTCTCCATACCGTCTCTTAATTAAAACCCGTACCCATGAGTACACATCAACTGAATAATTTGTGACAACTTAAAGCAAAGACTAAATAGTTTAACCAACTGAAAATATTATATTTGGAACTCCAAAACACCCTACGTACCTTCTCTCGGCTCTACAGCGCGAACTGAGAGCTGCACAGTGATGATGTACTAAAACGCATCTCAAAGATGTTGTTAGAAATTAATAAATTAGATAATTATTAGACTTTAATATGTGTTAGTAATGCAGTTTAGTAAGATTCGAAGTCTGCTCTTGTGTGCTTTGTTTCAAGGTTAGAAGATAATGTTGATTCTGAAAAGTGTACCTTGACACCAATTGTTTTCTTGTATTAATCTTGTGTAAGAATTATGTCTGAATGGATGTTTTAGTTACACATCACGCATACAGCATACACACACACACGGAATTCTTCATTTTGTTATGTCCAGCTGCTCCAAGCATGCGGAGCATAAGATAAGAGAAGGAGATGTCGGACTGTCTCCAACTCCTGATGTTTTTACAGCTGTCTGTGTAAGGGGTTAGCCCAAAATCTTATAAATGTATTAGGTTCTGTGTTTCCGTGTGCCTTTTCCGGGGTCTCTCTTCTCCAGCAGCTTGTCTGAGGGAGGGAGCCACCCGGGTTTGTGTTTCTGTAACTTTTTATTGCGGCTTTCAAAATAAATCAGCACTAAAATGAAGCAAGTTGGACTCCGTCTTCATTCAGATCTGTTCAATAAAAGAACTGGGGTATAACAATGTCTTAAAGAGACAGTACCCATTTTCCACTACTGTATATCAACCCTGTTTAAACAATTAATAGAGATTAATCGGGATTTGGTGTGGTTTCAATCGAACAATTACAAGGAGTTACTGTGATAAATAATCACAATTTATTTGATTGTTCTTTTCTTTGAACTCTCTCAGGGAGGGGAAGAGAGAGAGCCTACCTTTCTGTACATCTCTGGCAAACGCTGTCATCTTGCGCTCAAAAGCCAGAACATTCTCCAGCAACTGCTAGGCTGTGCTTCCCTTTTCCAGACTTTTATTCAGCGCGCTTAAGTGACTTGTCATATCCACCATGAAATAAAATTTTTCCAGCCAATCGAGGTCTCCCAGTTCGGGATAGCTGAGGCCTTTGCTTTCCAAGAAGGTTTTCACATGTTCCAGACAAGCAGCGAAGCGTTTCAGCACGTCTCGCCGAAGGGACCCACAACAAGGAGGCTGAAGAGCTGCATGCGGCTGCGGAGCTGCGGGTTGCCGACCCCTGGCCCAGAACAAAGCGCAAGCTTAGAAGCGATCGTTCCTTTGCAGCTGCTGCTCCCAAATTATGGAATGATTTACCACTGCCCATTAGACAAGCCTCTTCTTTGCCGGGCTGTAAGTCCCTTTTGAAAACTCATTTATTCTCGTTGGCGTTTTGATACTGTTTATTGGTGTGATCTTATCTGTTGTTGGAGACCCAGTTCTTTTCACCGTTAACTGTGAGAGACGAAGCAGTCCGAGTAACTTCAAAAAAGTGCTGATTTATTCAGTGATAACAGGTAGAAACTAGAGAATTGCATTTTCTGAAAAATATGCGTATGGATGCTGACTGCTAAAAGATCGCCCTGAAAATGCTGAACGATTTGACACCTAAATGTTTTGATAGCTGAAAGTATGCACAAGTAGATCTTTCCCATTCATTTGAATGGGTGAAGATTTTCAGAATAAAGCTAAATATTTCAAAAGTAGGAAGTTTTGAAAATGTCTGAATAGACGCATGAATGTCCTTGAAGAGCTGAACATTCTAATAGCTGAAATTATGCTGAAGTTGAATTTTCCCATTCATTTGAATGGGGCAAGATTTTCAAAATAAAGTTAAATATTTCAAAAGTAGGAAGTTTTGAAAACTTCTGAATAGTACTATGAATGTCCTTGAAGAGCTGAACATTCTAATAGCTGAAATTATGCTGAAGTTGAATTTTCCCATTCATTTGCATGGGGCAAGATTTTCAAAATAAAGTTA
>NW_018128130.1:931319-932214 GCF_001952655.1 Monopterus albus
AGAGACGCAGGGAGCGACAACCAGACGTGCATTTCTGCATTCAGTTTCAAACAAATAGAGCACCCTGTTGTGTTATTACACTGTTGTATTATGTCATGATATTAAACAAATTGAAGGAATCGTGGCATTTTATAATTACAAAGACGTTTTCCTTCCAGCGTATTATTTGACTGCAAGTCAGGGAGCAACAGAGCGAAAGACGGCGATGAGCAAATGTGACACCCAATATTAATAAATACAGCACTTTGTTGTGTTGTTGTGTTATTCCACTGTTGTAGTATGTCAAGATTAAACAAAATGAAGGAACAGTTACAATTTACAAATATGCCGAGGTTTTGTTTCAGCGGACCTTCTGTATTGACTGTAAGTCTAAGGAGCAGTGAGACGTATGCGCTGGAATGAGCGACTTACGCAAATACCATTCATCCCATCTCAGTAACACTGACAGCTGAATTTGTGACAATTTTCTCTATGATTGTCATCTATTATATGTGTATAAAGTTTAAGAATGGCATAATAGCAGCACAAAAGTGGCAAGAGGAAGAGTAAAAGCAAGCGAGACCTGCTGGCCCGGGGGAGTCACGTGACACACAGGCAGCCAATGGCATGGTATAGTATTGGCCCATGCTTTGTCTATGGGCAAATAGACAAAATATAAATGTCGATTATAATAAAAAACATAAAAAGATATCAAGATGATTTTTGTACCATTGGTAGCTGAACGTCTCACGAGTTGAATAAAGTTGAATAAAGTTGAAATGGCGCTTCTAGCCCAAGAATGCATGCCGGAGATATTAAGCTTCCAATTTTGCCCCATTCATTTCCAATGGGGAAATTTCTGTAAAAAAAAGCTGAATATCTTAAAAAGTATAAAAGTTATAAAAAAAAGTTGTAT
>NW_018128130.1:932535-936197 GCF_001952655.1 Monopterus albus
TGGTATGGTATGGTATGGTATGGTATGGTATGGTATGGTATGGTATGGTATGGTATGGTATACCAGGTCAGATCAGGATCACATTTCTCTCTGCAGACTGTTGTTGCTGTCTCTTTCTTTTACAATACAGCGTGTCATATCACATGCATGCCTTGTTGGACGTTCTGAGCACAGGAAAATGTTTTTTGCAAACACGCACTGTATATTTTAAAGAGATATAACTATCATGCAAAGAATAATTTTGCTTGATTGGCTGGTTTTGTGGCACCTTTGATAAGCGTGCACAGAGCTGAGATGTTGAGAACTCCAGAGTGAGGCTGAGTGGGAAAAGCTCTGCAAGCGCAAAGAGCCACAGTCTGTGAGCGGCCTAATGAGTAAAGATGAACCACAGAGGTTATTAGTGCACATTTCTGTGGATCATAGCTAAGATGCAAAAACATTAATTGAGCACAGAATAGATTTGTGTTTGTTCAAACTAAACTATTTTTGCATGGAAATTATGTCTCTTTAAAATATAACGTGTGTGTGAAAAAACATTTTCCTGTGCTCAGAACGTCCCATTGTGCACTCAGGAATGAAGCACAAATATTACACCGTATCTACAAAACTAATGATAGACAAGACATCTAATTAATGACTGGCTGTAACAGCATGTTGCTCCATCATATAGAATCATATAGAAGGTGTGAAGGTTCTTTATCATACTTCATCTGAGATGACGATCCGGGCAATCTATGTTTCAAACTCGACAAGTCTTGCTGAAAATATCTAAACCTATTGTAATGGCAAACCTATAACCCACATCAACAAGTCAAGAATTCATTAGCCAACCTTGCTAGTACTGCCAACATCTCCTACAGTTGTTTCACAATAAAGGTTTACCACTACCTTTGAATCAAAACACATTTATTATGAAACACATACAGGAAGTGGTGTGTTTGTAGCACCAATAACTTGTCTTCAGCTCACTCCAGTCCCGGACAGAAAGCAGCTTAGCTTCTACTCTGACGCTGAGCTGGTAAATATTGAAAAATAGCACAACATCATAGGTAGGTATTGTTGTGGCTCCAGAGTGAATGTAGCAGAAAATATGAAGTCTTTATATCAAATCGTGATTTACACATCTGCTGATGTTGGCTAAAATTATATTGCGCACTGCCTGCAGCACTAAGGTGAAAAAGTTGGATCTGGTTCAACTTTCACCACACCAGGTGGTGACATCATCTGGCAAAGGTGCTACATTGACCAGCCATGTAAGGAGGATGATTGGGACGTGAACACCAATGGGAAGAGGACTCTTTGGTTAGCATGAACATTTGCTGCTATTCACTCTCAAGTTTGGGGCCACGGCTAAACGCACTGTAAATGACATGCCATGCATTTTCCTAGTGACACACTGGTGGTAGCATTGGTGCTAGAGAAGGCTATGTTAGCGGCATGGTTACGCAAAACACAATGGAAACTCCTGGGATGGAAATGTGAATGAAGCCACTCTCATCGACTCGTCACAATGTGGCTGCATTGTACACATTTAAAACACTCCCCGTGCAATCCCTCACCCCCTCGATCAACGCAGCTCTGTGCGTTAAACACAGCAGGGAGTTTTTGCCAGATTGCGCTGAATGCCCTCTAAACTGGTGGTTTCACTGTTCCGTTAATCAAAGAACTTCCTGTACCATATAGTAGTTTGATGGTTCGCCTTGTAATACCCCAGTTCTTTTATTGGACAGATCTGAGTAAGGAAGTGTAGGACCTAAGCATCCTGCATGTTCATTTCTGAGGAAGAGTCGAAGTCAGAAGAACCTTTAAAATATTTATTACAACCTTGATGAAGAAAAGCAATTACAGAGCTCTGGGTTCTTTCTCTATCTGAGGCCCTGATTCTAAACAGCAAAACCGTTCGACCTGCCTTCAGAGCAAAGAAGAAGAACCCCTCACTCCTCAACCCAGTCAAATTAATACAGTTTTTGGAATATGCAAATGTTGGTAGATCTGACGTCATCCGCGTTGTCCTTCATCCTCGCTCCTTGGTTGGTTTGTTGACCTCGTTCTGACCCCTCATTTGGTGATCTTTTCGCCAGGCAGATTTTGATACACAATTTTCTGAGAATAACATCCTGACCTTCTGAACCAGACATTACACTCCTATGTACGTCTTTTATAAACAGTTAGTTGTTGTCTGCAGATTTTAGAAGCCGCACCTCTGGCTCACTTCTCTTCTACTCTTGTAACCAGGAGCGTTGCTATGCGACCCTGGTCTAGTTCCTGTATGTGGTTTCCTGTCTATTTCTTACAGCCTTACACAGGTTCTGTTATTGTCAGCTCCAAGTCTCCTGCACTCTTAAAGACAAGTGAAATTATAAAGCATATGATACTAAAATAAGCATGTAGATATATTTGCTAATGCAGATTATAATGGCAATCATAGAAGGCCAAGCATTTCATATAATGTTGATAAATGTTGATAATCTGAAGCCAAAACAATAAGACCTCATACCCACTCACATCTCTCGTGCAGACAGTTTAGTCATCTGCACTTCCTGTTGTTCTGAGTCTGCACTCAGACACACAGCATTTCTAGTGCACAGGTCAACCCATTACAAAGGTCAAGCAGATTAAACAATCTTTTAAACAGTTTTGCAAATACATAACATAGCACTATATCATTTTATCAAGAATTTCTTTCTACATCGTCTATTATCGCATATATTTTTCTGATGTTGTGTGGCTGACTTTTTGGGTAGACTTGCACCAAGCAAATCTTGGAACAGGATTTCCCTGTGATTTCATTTCCACATACCTCTGTACATGTGGCGGTGACATCTAAGTCCTGTGCGTTCACTTGCTCCTGCCGTGCTCTTTGGGGAATGAGGGAGGCTTAGATGTCGATGGTGCTGGGCCTGGGTGGAGAGCTGCCAGGTTCTTCTCACTGTTACACTCTTCACACTTAACTGTGTCATCACAATCCTTGGCTTGGTGGTTGATGGAAGAAAGGCAGCGATAGCAGATGTTGTTGTCTTTGAGCAGCTTCTTCCTGTCCTCAAGCAGCACAGCCCTAAAACCCCTGCATCTTTTCAGTGGGTGGGGTTTGTGATATATGGGACACTGTCTTTTAATGTCTTCGCCTGCTTCCTTTGTCGTTGCCCCTTCTGATACTTCTGTCTTGTGCGCCATGACTGATGGTTTTTGCATGTAATTACCTATCAGTTTTCCTTTTCTGTATGTGACTGTAGGACTGGCGGGTGAGAGGTAAGTTGTGGTGAAGCTAGGTTCATTCCTTGCTTTGGCCTGGCCTTTCACAAACTCAACAAAGAACTAGAGAAATACATTTCCTGTTGTAAATTCGTGTGGATGCTGATAAGCTGAAAGATCATCCTGAAAATTCCTGAAATCAATTGCTGAAACAGTTGAAAGATGAGAAGAAATGGCTGAAGTTCTTTCCTGAAATAGTTCAGAAGAAATGGCTGAAGTTCTTTGTTGAATAATCTGAAGGTTGAGATGCAATAAAGTAGGAATGGCCTTGAAGAGCTGAACATTTTGATACATGAATGGCATATCTACCTGAAAGTATGCTGAAGTACAATTTTCCCATTAATTTGAATGGGGGGAAATTTTCAAAATAAAGCTAAATATTTCAGAAGTGTGAAGTGTATAAAAATTCT
>NW_018128130.1:941794-942932 GCF_001952655.1 Monopterus albus
TTGAGGAGCAATTTCAATCTGGTTTTAAATCAAAACATAGTACTGAGTCTGCACTATTAGAAATCAGCAATGATATCCTGTTGGCTAGGGATGCCGGGGATTTGGTTTTATTGGTGCTTTTAGATCTCAATGCTGCCTTTGATACAGTGGATCATGGAATCCTCTTATCTTGTTTGGAGCAGTGCATAGGAATTCAAGGTACTGTTCTTAACTGGTTCAGATCTTATCTCACCAATAGATCTTTTACTGTTAATATTGGTACCTGTTCGTTGTCCTCAAATATCCTTTCATGTGGTGGCCCCCAAGGATCTGTGCTTGGTCCCATTTTGTTCTCTTTGTACATGCTCCCATTGGGATCTATTTTAAGGAAATATGGCCTTTCTTTTCATTGTAATGCTGATGACATTCAGATTTACTTACCACTGAAGGCAACAAGAGGGATGTCATTACAACCATTGTTTGACTGTCTGACAGACTTGAAATCATGGCTGGCACTTAACTTTTTAAATCTCAACGAAAATAAGACAGTGTGTGCTATTTGGCGACCTGGCGAACCTAACTGCTTCTAACCAGGGCCTGGGCCCCCTAGCTCGACACCTGAAGTTGACTGTAAAAAAAATCTAGGGGTGATGTTTGATGGCGACTTGAGGTTTGACAAGCAAATCAACTCAGTTGTGAAATCTAGCTTCTTCCACCTGAGGCTGTTAAGCAAGGTCAAGTCATTCCTTTTTTTAATGATTTTGAGATTGCAATTCATGCTTTTATCACTTCTAGACTTGATTATTGTGATATTACGGGTCTCAAAATGGTGACGTTGCAACAAATGATCTGCATCTGGAAAACACAGGTATGAGGGCACGAGGCTCTCAGTTCACGTTCCAAATTGTCTTTTTTTTCTTCCTTTAATATTACATTCAAATAAACTATTCACAATAACATTTCTCCAAGTTGTCACTTTCTGTTAAGATGGCTCGAACACAGAAGTGAGCGAGTCACAAAAATAGACGGACCCAGGTGGCTGACTTCAATGCAGGCAGTGCTAATTTATTTACAGTGTTAAATGAGTGACAAGAAATGAACAGTAGAGTAACAATGGGACCGGGTGTCGAGCTTCGGAGGGTAACAAAGTCCATGGTGG
>NW_018128130.1:943051-943349 GCF_001952655.1 Monopterus albus
GTGGGGATGAAGCAGAGTGGAGAAGGTCTGTGATCCGAAGGAGCGACTGTGGTGAGGAGGGAATGAATCTAAGCAGCTAGAGAGAAGGACACAAAACACTAACAGAATCAAAAAGAACGACAGGGAACAAACAGGCCTGAGAAATGCTAGAAAGAACTGGCAGGGGAGTGAGCGAAGAGCAGGGACTAAATAGGGAGAAACTAATCAGGTGCAGCTGGTGGTAATCTGGGGGTAAGAAGCAGGTGTAAAGGATAACGTAATCAGGGTAAGGGAGTGAAAACAGAGTGAGGGGAGTGAG
>NW_018128130.1:943571-948729 GCF_001952655.1 Monopterus albus
CCATACTATAATAATATAGTGCATTTTCCAGTGTTACTTAACTGTACTTCAAGCATGTCACTTTTAACTGTATGAAATTAACCAGAGTGCTTATACTAGATTTCAGATTTCACTCAGAGAAATACATTGTAAATACCTTCATTAAACACGTTTAAATCTTAAACAATTACATTTCTAACTCTACATATTTCAATTAACTCTCAAAGTATTTAACATTGTGACCGTTTATGTAATTCGGTTGCAAAAATGTCAACCACAACCCAATGTAGCAAGTTGCTTATAAACGTTAGATTATGTTCAAGAAAAACACAATCACGGGGTGGCGCATGCCCGTCTATGGCGCCCTACACTCGTCCCCGCTGTGGTGGCACGCACTGGCTAGGTTGCGCTACCCCACTCCGCGCTGCTATGGTTATTTTAACTTGTAACCAAAGTTCAACATAAAAGTTTGTTACATGGAAACATCCTGCCCACACTCACATTACGTAATTTATTATCTACAGCATTGGTTTAACATTGCGTACTGACCTGGAAAACACAGGTATATTCAGCAACAATGAGGACACGAGGCTCTCAGTTCACGTTCCAAATTGTCTTTGAAGCTGAGCGGAAGGTCTCACCCGTAAGACACACCTGGCGCAACTGCTGCCCTCACAATGGTTCCTACCTAAATGCTGCTTTGGCTTGTGATGTTAATTATTCATTGGTATAGAATTTAACCTGGTACTCTAGTACTAGAACATTTGAACATATAACCCCGGTACTGGCCTCTCTCCACTGGCTTCCAGTCCATTTTAGAATTGATTTTAAGCTATTGATTTTGTTTTTAAGGCTCTTAATGGTTTGGCACCATCCTACCTCACTGAATTAATGCAATGGCACAAACCTACAAGATCTTCAAGGCAGTTTTACTTAGAGGTTCCTAGGGTCAGATATAAACGCTGGGGTGACCATGATTTTATTGTTGCAGCCCCTAAATTATGGAATAATCTACGTTTTAATGTTAGGTCAGCTACTGACCTCAGTACTTTGAAATCCTTGCTTAAAACCTATTTATTTGGCTTTGCTTTTAATACACAATAGGGCTTGATGCATTCCTTTTAACTCCTTTTAACTTAATTTTAATTTATTGAATGTATGTTATGTGTGTTTGTTATTGTGCTGTTTTATTTTTATTTGCACTGATTTTATTTACTTTATTTTAGTTATTTATTGGGATTTTATTTTGCCATGTAAAGTCAGTTTGGTCAGCTGGATGTTGTTTTAAAGTGCTATATAAATAAATTTGATTTGATTTGATGTCACTGTGTTCCCACTTATAAAGCTGCACACCATTCGGCCGCATTGGTGTCGGTATTGTTATGTAGCAGCAAAGCAGGTCATAACACATATCAGAATCTTATCCAGAAACCATGGTCATAACAAAGGTAAATATCACTTAGGACAACCTATTAAATCATGACTCACTGTATGTGACTACCAGTGAGAGCAAAGTTTATATTTTTGCAAGCGCAAGGTCAATCCATAAAGTCTTCTGTGTGAATTCACTGGCCTCTGCTGCCATTCTTTCACGTTGTGTGGTTTTTTCTTGACCTTCTGCTATTTGCTGTGACTTCAGGTTGACACAAGTGGTATGTGTCATTTCATGTGCTGAATTTAAATGGATTAGAGACCACGCTCCTCTGGCATAAACCGACACCGTGCTGCTCTCATGTTGGAGCACACCCTTACTTATGAGAGAAATAATGCACAAAATGCAAATGTGATCAAAGTTGTAATTGTTATTTTTGATATGCAGTTGTTGGAGTTGTTGTTCCACGAAGGAAATATTTACACTCCTTGAAGTTACAGGAAACCTGATTTAGAATTGTGTTTTTTGTATCTTCTACATGTGTCGGAATACATGTGAGGTACTGTGCCAATCAAGCGATGTGTAGTGTAAAAGTAACACAGGAGTCTCACAGCCATGATCTGTATATTAGACCGAGCTACTTGCTGACTGGAAAGTTGTCCAACATCAAAATAGCCAAATGCAGCCAAGAAGCAGGAGAGATGGATGAAATCCACCTCTCAGGGTGCACAGACCGCCTCATGGCAACCCCCTAATGGTTTCTGGATAAGATTCTGATACGTGATATGAGTGGGTCCACTTTCATCCATCATACAGTACGTAGCCACCATTGTCTGCCAGGGTCATCACTAACATAATCAAAGAGAGGCAGAAGCAGGAGACCGGTGGGCGAGACACCATCTCTTAACTGGAAGGTCTCATGTTGAAGCCTTGGAAGTGCATGTTCAGTTATACGGAGTTCATCACTTCAGGTGGAATGAGCTAAATGAATAAACTGCAGCTGAATTCTCTATCTGCCATAGTGTTTCTGTAAGCTGAGTGGGATGTAGTTCACCATTTGTTTTTTTATACCTCTTTTCCATTCAGACAGTGGCCAGAGGAAACAATATTAATGTGGTACACATGCTTGTACACCGACACACACACACACACAGTGTAGGATGTGTTACTTTGCCATAAGGCCTACTGTTGCTTATCCCCCGCCCCCAAACCAGATAGAAGTGTTAAGTGGCTGATTAGTTTTTCATTTGCATTGTAACTGGTTTCTCTTTTTTCTTTTGCATCAGTACTATTGTTAATTTGGAATCTAAATGAGAGGTGATGGTTGTCTGAGTGTTGAACAAGGCCGTGAACGTTGTCAGACAGGAGCAGCCACACAGCAGGTTGCATGCTAGGTAAACAGGCAAAGCGATGGGAACTTTAAACATGGACTGGACAGTTTTTTGGTTCATCCTGACATACAGAACATAAAGCTACTCTGTTAGCAACAGTGTCTTCTCCCTCTGCTATAAGAGGCAGGAGGTCATTCTTTTTACATGACATATTTTTATATACACTCACCAGCCACTTTATTAGGTACACCTGTGCAAGTGTATGCACTTCAATACAAGACTTCCATTTTAATATCTGTGTTGATGAAGCTCAAAATGTTTCAGTTTTTAGTGAAATTGTCATAAATGTATACATTCAATTATGTTTTTTTTTATTGAGGTCATGCTTGAAAGGTAGTGTTGTACTGCATTGTACTACATTATATTTAGAGGTGTCTCTTTATGTCCTCCCAGCTACATACACGAGGTGTTTCTAATATTGTGCCCCCCTTTAACTTTATTTAAAAATGTTCCAACAATTGTAAACAATTGGTTTTAAATCCTCCTTTAAAGGAGTTAGCATGATATTTACTTTTATTTAGGACATTTAAAAATCTAAATTTAGAGCTTGCATTAGCAAAATTTAACTTTGTACACAGTGTAACATTTCAGACTTTGCAAGATGTTTATAAAGTTACTTACTGTACTTATAGTAGTTATAGGCTTATAAATTATTAAGCCTATTTACAAATTGCTATAGGTAAGAGGCACAGTACTGGCCAATCCAAAACCAAGAGCAGAGGCAACTCACCCTCTGGACACACTTTAGCTGCACTCCTGCTCACCCAGTCACATCAACGATTTGGGTAAAAAAAAAAAAAAATCCGTAACAATGTCTATATACTGGATGCATATAACAATAACTCATTAAAACTGAAGTCAGTTGAACTGTTTCACTGACTAGTTTTACAAGGAACTATTCAAGCATTCCCTGGACTAAAGGAAAAAAATAATTACTTATGATCACATATTTCAGCAAGTCTTGTATTTCTGGAAGAAGCTTATTGCTTGCAGCCTTTTCTGCTGCAAAGCTGCTCATACCCTCACAGTTCTGCAGAGCTCTGCTTGTCACCTGGAAAACACACACACAAGGATTTGTTTGCACAATGACAAACATCTTACATAATTACACTGCAGAGTGAAGGTAGAAAAATCTCTTAACATTATGCTGACAATTCAGCACCACAGTCTCCAGATGTGTCCCTAACATTACCGTTAACTTTAAAGTCCCCATGGCTGCTCATTTTGCTCGTTTCCAGCGATTTACTGTTTAATCTTTGGGTATCTCTACATTAGCTTGGTGTCCCTCATGGCTCCAAATAGTCTATAATTATTCCAGAACGAAAAAACCATAGTCTCTTCCTAAAAATGAGGGGATAGTTCATGAATGTGGGAAAACTCTTTGTTGCCAGTGTTGTGTCAAAAGTAGACAGCACAACAAAAAACAATGGCATTAATTAATCTGAATTTCTCCTCCATAGATAGGTAAACACCGGTATATGTACCGATGAAAAGAGATGTGTAACACTCTAAACAAAGTGGGTAATTGAGAAACCCCATATTTTAACTGGCGTGACATAGTAACTTCTCCAGCTTTACAGCAATTCTCTCTAGCACTAACATTACAGAAACAAAGCATTAACAGACATGTAACGTGTTTTTTTTTTCTTCTCCCCCGCCTAACAAGTGGCTCAGCCATCGTGAGGTTGGAGAAGTTGGAAACAAAGATGATTTAGTTAGGAGTAATCAGTTATTATAGTTTTCTTTCAGATCTCAACTTGAATGCATCTTAAAGGCAGAAACTTATAGCCTGTGGTCAAAACAGTGAAGAGCTGGACTGGACTGAGGAGGCTAAGTCAGAGCTACAGGCCTGCTTTGACTGCACAGACTGGAGTGTATTTGAGTCTGCAGCGACAGACCTGGATGAACTCACTGGCACTGTGACATGTTATATCAGTATCTGTGAGAATGTGTGTGTGCCAAAAAAGACCTTCTGCACATACAACAACAACAAGCCCTGTGTTGGACCCGGTACTTTTCACCACGCTAACTCTGAGAGACGAGGCAGTCCAAGTAACTTCAAAACAGTGCTGATTTATTCCATGAACACAGGTAAAAAATTAACATTACACGTTCAGATATCTTGCACCTCCAACATGCACGCAGGCAGCTGAAAGATGAAAGACCCTGAACCACAACAGGCCTATACATTATATCACTTCGGGCTAACCCCATTCTACACAGGAACGCCAAACCGTGACGTCTCCCGGTGCCAGCTTTGCAGCTGACCATGGCAGAAGTCAAAGCATGAAGAAAATCAATGTGTGATCGTCTGTTGATTATGTGGTGTGTAGCTAAAACATTCTAACACGACCTCTAGTGACATGTCATGACATTAAACATAGGAAAATATTATGGCTATGGCTACAGTTATACA
>NW_018128130.1:950566-952843 GCF_001952655.1 Monopterus albus
AGCTGCTGATACAGTTCTACAGAGGAATCATCGAGTCTGTTCTCTGCACCTCCATCACTGTGTGGTTTGACTCAGCAACCAAACAGGACAAGTACAGACTTCAGCAGACAGTCAGGACCGCAGAAAAGGTAATTGTGTGAGCTTGCCCTCCATGGAAGACCTGTACATCACATGGGTCAAAAGGAGGGCAGAGAGGATCACTACAGACCCCTCACACCCCGGACACAATCTGTTTGAACTCCTCCCCTCTGGACGGCGCTACAGGTCACTGCACTAAGACAACCAGGCACAGGGACAGTTTCTTCCCCCAGGCTGTCACTCTGATGAACACTTAACCCACGACAGTATGACTGGACAATAACCCTCAGTGCAATACCTGTAAATATACATTGTACAGATTATACAGACTCGTACAGGTCTCTAGTAACCTGTTTTAAGTATTCTATTTTTATCCCTAATTATCTCATTTCAATGAACATTCCCTTGTTGTCTGCATTGTTTACTGCCTATTTATACTGCTTATTCTGCATTGTCTTGCACTGGTTGTTGATGTTAATACTGTTATTTTGTTATATTACACAGCCATATGCTGGTTTACTATTTGCACATTGAGAGCCGATGTACCAGAGTCAAATTCCTCGTGTGTCCAACACACCTGGCCAATAAACTGATTCTGATTCTGATCTGATGCATCTCATGAACATACCTACACCGCTTATCTGTATTTCATTAATACCAAAATCTCACCTGTGAAAATAGGCTGAGAATTATCTAAAATAGTTTCTTCACACAACTGTACTACATGATGGGTTTTCTGTGAGTGTGTGCATCTGTTCACTGTAGATGTAATCATACTAACAGCTGGTGTATCCCGATAAACTCATTAATTTCCTCAATATCAAAGTCTGCTTTGTGAAACCCCCACTGAGCTGTAGCAAACTTGTGTTTGTGTGTTTGGCCTTGTTTATATACACTGTATTTGTGGGGACAGAACACTGGGAGCACGCTGCTTTGCAGGGACTGGAGGCTGGGCCCCACGACTAGTCCATCGAATTTTGAAAGTGATGGGGTGTAAGGGTAGAGCAAGTGTCGGCTTTGGTTGAGGTTTGGGTAATTCTCCTGGCAATGAAAGTAAGTCTATGACTCCATTCACACTGCAGGTCTTAATGCTCAGATCGGACTTTTTTGCCGAAATCCAATTTTTTGCGCTGTTGTTCACACTGTCATTTAAATGCGACTGCCATCTGTGTCATGTGTGAACGATATACCTCCTAAGGTGACCTGCATGTGCAGAAGAGGACGTGACGTCAGATGCAGCGTACTGTGTTTGCGAAAATAAAAATGGATGCGGCTCGTGATAGCATGTGCGTAGCAATATACCAGTTAATGTGCAATCGAAATAAAGAAATAATAATAAGAAGAATATCAAGAAAAAGGAGTGCACAAATATTGCTTATGGCCTCCAGTGCAGAATTGTGATGTCTGTTGCATTTCAATGACATAAAATCGCACAAAATGCGACATGGCCGTTCAGACTGAAGTCGCATTGCAAAACATCGGATATTGTAGGACCTAAGCGTCCTGCATGTTCGTTTCTGAGGAAGAGTCGAAGTCAGAAGAACCTTTAAAATATTTATTACTACTTTGATGAAGAAAAGATATTCAAGACAAGCAATACAGAGCTCTGGATTCCGTCTCTGTCTGAAGCCCTGTCACACAGAGAAGTCAGTGCTTAGCTGCTGCAGGAAGCCGGAACCACGAGTTTCCTCTGGATAGAGAATTTGTAATACAGTCAGGATGGTAGATCTGACGTCATCCGTGCTGTCCTTCATCCTCGTTCCTTGATTGGTTTGTTGACCTCGTTCTGTTCTGACCCCTCATTTGGTGATCTTGTCGCCAGGCAGATTTTGATCTGTGACACTAAGTACAACATCCTGACCTTTTGACCTAGACATTACCCTCCTACATACGTCTTTATAAACAGTTAGTTGTTGTCTGCAGATTTAGGAAGAGCGCCAGCGTTGCTATGCGACCTGGTCTACTTCCTGTTCTGTGCGGTTTCCTGTCTGATTCTTGCAGCCCACACATTTCTCCTATATGCTTCAAGACAAGTGAGCTGGTTAAAATGAAAGTAAATCATAAAGCATATGATACCAAAGTAAACATGTAGATATATTTGCTAATTCAGATTATAATGTCAATCCTAGAATTTCATATAATGTTGATAAATGTTGATAATCTGAAGCCAAAACAATAAGACCTTATACAACTTTTCTT